>NC_022014.1:16567988-16585110 GCF_000317375.1 Microtus ochrogaster | reverse complement strand
TCTCTCTCTCTCTCTCTCTCTCTCTCTCTCTCACACACACACACACACACACACAAGATAATAAAAACCTTCAGATTGCCTGGGCACAGTGGTGCATGCCTGTAATTCACACTCAGGAGATAAAAGTAGGAGGATAAGGAGTTCAAAGTCATCCTCAGCTACATAGGAAGTTGGTACGGGACAATTGTCTATATTCTATCAATTATGTTTTAAATAAACACTGATTGGCCAGTAGCCAGGCAGGAAGTATAGTTGGGACAACCAGCAACCAGACAGGAATTAGAGGCAGGTCAATGAAAACAGGAGAATTCTGGGAAGAGAGAAGCTCCCTCTGCAGTCCTGTCCAGACACAGAAGAAGCAAGATGTGACTATGCTGCTGAAAAAGGTACTGAGCCATGTGGCTAACACAGATAAGAATAATGTGCTAATGTAAGTTATAAGAGTTAATAAGAAGCCTGAGCTAAAACCAATCAGTTTAGATCTAATGTAGACCTCTGTGTGATTTCTTTGGGACTTAACAATTGCGGGACAGAAACATCAGACAACAGGAAGTTCCAAGCCAGTCCAGAGACATGGAGGCTTACTTTAAAATAATAATGATAACAATAATAATCTTTGAGCTGATTGCCTGCAGAAATAACATTTCAGACTTTCTGATTGCCTCAAGATGTTGTTAGAACTAATTCAGGTGCTCTTTTGACTATTTCAACTAGACAGCTAGCTTCATTTGTGACATGTTCCCCCTGGACAAGCTTGTTTTAAAATGACTGATCATATACCGTTAGTACAACACAGCACATATGAAAATTCTCATTTTAATTACAGACTTGGTGTCTGCAAGAAAAATCAGTTGTTATGGGGTCAGTATGTGATCATCTAGGCAGTGAGCATGCTTGTGTCATGTGATGTCTAGCAATGACTGTTTTTAAATTTCTCTGATGTCATTAGGCTTGGCTGTGGGGCGGGAGGCTTAATTTCTGTGCAGTAAAATCTTCTCCTTCTAAGTTGTTGGAGGAGTCTGGATGAGTACAAACACATTCTACAGCACTCCATCATCCCAGAATACTCCCCCATAATCCTTTGCAGTTAAACAACTTCCACGGGCAACTAACTTTTCTGGTGTTTTCCATTGTTGATGGATTTGATGTTTTGTTTGTTTGTTTGTTTGTCTGTAATATGAGGGCCTGAACCTTGGGTCTTAGGAGTACTAGGAGAATAGTGCTACATACATTCCCAGATCTCATCTACTTTTCTTTGTTTGGTTTGCTTGTTTTGTTTTTTCTGTTTCGTTCTTTGTTTTTCAAGAGAGGGTTTCTCTATGTAGCTCTGGATGTCCTGGAACTTGCTCTGTAGACCAGGCTGTCCTCGAACTCACAGAGATTCACCTGCCTCTCCCTCCCAAGTGCTGGGATAAAAAGTGTGCACCCCCATGCCTGGCTTCCAGCCCTTTTCTTATTTTCTCTTTTGGGACAGGGTTTTGCCCAAGCTGCCTTGAACTTGCATTCCTCCTGCCTCAGCCTCTTAAATGGCCCCATGACAGGTCACACCCTCAGGCCTGTCCCTGCTTCTCTTCTTCCTGTTCCCATGGATTCGCTTTGCCTTTTCTTGAGCCCCCTCTGAGCAGGATCACACATCATCAATCCTTTTGGGTTAAGCTTCTTTCATACATCTGCTTCATTGCTCATCTAGACACAGTTTCCCTGCCAGGACACTCAGCAGAGAACTTCCACACAGGTGTCTTCTGTACGTATCTGCTACCACAGTTTTTTACAAGCTTGCAATGGGGGGGGGGGGAACAAACAAATTTTGTTTACCAGTCTGTTCACTTAATGAATAACTCTTAGACATTTAGACATATGGTCTGTGGGTATCTCTTTTACATTCTTGACCTGTGTACTCTTGGATGGCCTAGAAGGGTGAGGAAAGAGCCCAGCACTGTAGCGGAGCCTCTGTTTCAGCCCAGGAACCTGGCCAGTACCTTCCAGCTGCCTGAGGAGCTAAGTGTGGAATAAGAAGCTAGACACCAATGTAATAGGACAAAAGAAGGGTCTGCCAGACTGAAACAGGCATAGCTTATGTGACTGACAAATCCATGTGTGGTGGCCAATTTCAACTGTCAAGTGACAGGATCTAGAATGACCATAGAGACACCTGGGCATGTCTGTGAAGGATTATCTAGAAGAGGTTAAATGAACTGGGAAGACCTGGAGCTGTGTGTGGATGGCACCACTCAGTTAGCTGGGGTCCTGGACTGAATTTATAGGAGAACGGGAGCTGGGCTCCAGTGTTCAGCCCTCTGCATCCTGACTATTGGTGCAAAGCTGACTAAATGCCTCTTGTTCCTGGAGCTGCGAGACAATATATATCTTGCTGCCTTCGGCTGCTTTCCCCGGGTATTGTCACAGCAATAAGACAAGCACTAATTGTCACGCGCACCTTTGTTTGCTTCTGGGTTTTTGTTGTCGTTGCTGTTGTTGTTTTGCTTTGTTTGTTTTGGAGACACAGTGTCTCTGTAGCCTTGGGTGACCCTCCTGCCTCAGCTTCCTCAGGCCTAAGACTGTAGATGTGTACGACCATACCCGGCTTGCTTGCTTAAGTATTTACTTATCTATTTATTTGTTTGTTGTTTCTGGGCTGGGACTTGAACTCAGAGCCTGACGCACGCTAAGCAAGCACTCTTCCACAGAGCCACACCCAGACCTTGACAAGTCCTTTTCAAGCACCAAGCATTTGGGCCCAGTATGCAACACTTTAGAGTCATTGTGGCAAAAATAAATCAATAAGATATCTTCTGACTGCCTGGGGCTCACAGATTGGTAAAAGAGACAGATATTAATGAAGTAGGTATACTCATGGTGCCAGCCCCAGGCTTCTGGGAACAGTCATTCCTGTACCTGCCTCCTTCCACAGCACATGCTCTCGCGTCTCTAACTCCTAGCTCTTGTGGTCGCTACTCATTTAGCAAGTCTCTCTCCCTTGCTCACTCTCTCACTCGCTCGCTCTCTTTTGCTCTTTCTCTCTCCTTTAACCTGTCACATCTTCCCTGGAGTCTCCCTTCTGAATATGAGCTCATCTGTCCTTACTGCCACCATATACCCTCCTGGGTGGGCACCTCTGACTCTGGTACCTGCTCCCACCAAGAAGTCTGAGCGATGTGGAGGGGAAGGAAGAGGTGACACACTCCACACTGTCCCTGAGTCTCAGCTCCACCACCTCCACTCACAGCTCTTGACTGTGAGTTCACAGATGTCTCCCACCTGAGTGGTGGTGGGTTTGTTTGCCTAGGGGAAGAGGGTAAGGACGTCCTGAGGTTTCAGACAGTGCTTACCAATAGTGTCAGGTGACAGATGATGCTGAACATAGCTCTTTCTCCCTGCCCCTCTGTTTGGGAAGCCCAGGACCTACTTGACAAAGGGATTATGCACCCTTGACTGGCTTCGTGGCTTCTATATTGAGAGGGACAGTGGGGAACCTCGGTACAGAGAAGCACCTAGGACAGGAATCAGAAGTGGCGGGGAAACAAACCCTGGGGTCTTGTGTGGCTCCCATCTGCAAGGTAGCGGAGGGTGGGAAAGAGGTGGCTGCTGTTGGCAGTATCCAGGCTTGGAGTGAGCTGCTACGGTGATCATGGATGAGTACAGAGCAGGCTCACAGCAGCTGGGATCCAGGTGGGCCCTGCTAGGAACAGATCCAGCGTGCTGGACCACTGCCCAGTGCCGCTTCCCGAATCCCATCTTCTCCCAATTCCCAGAGTGTGGCCGTCACTCTGCCAAGCATCCTGGCAGCCTCTGGCAACTCCACTTCCAGAGAAGCCCAGAAACCTGGGATGCTGCCCAGTCAGCCACCAATGGACTGAGGCGTCCCTGCCTGAGCCATGACAGCGGAGGACCTCATCCATCCCATCACAGAGCTCCTAGCTCTGAAGCTCTACTGATGACATCCTAGAATAAAGTGCCCACCTAAGACCCAGCAGAAGCCCCCTCTCAGACAGAGAAGGAAGGTGGAGTCTTAACCTTGAACCTACTGCTCACCATTAACTTCTTTCACATAGTCTGGCACTTGACTTTGTTCTCATCCATTACATGAAAATAACAAACTTTCTCCTCCTCTCTCCCACAGCTCTGTGATTGTAAATGGGACCATGCAAGGAATGCATTTTACACATAGCTCATCGTGCTGTGTGACTTCTGCTGTATTGTTGCTTCTCCCTGTGCCCTAAGCAATATTAAAAAGACCATGACATAATCCAACTGCCACCCTCCTCCATGCCATCCCCATCAGGATCAAGTATTTCCGGAGGGTACTTCTTGGAATGGATGCCACATTTTCTTTGTTTCTCTTTAACGAATGCACAGCCTGTGTTTCCTCCCATCTCCATCCATCCTCTGGGGAGTCTGGAAAGAGTTCCTGCACCTGGAGGGTATCCCTGCCCTGAGAGATAAATCTCCCTACCAGATGCCAGCTCGGCCCCCAGCAGCAGGCCTGATTCTTCCCTCGCTGATCAGCCACTAGTGCTGGCTAGCATTCTCGGCTACTCCAGTTTACACACCTTGCCCAGCCTGGTCTCTCCTCCTCCTACCTTTCCTTCTCTAGCCTTACGCTCCTGTCTTCTGTTTCCACTCTGATAGGGATTCCTGAGAGCCTGCTATGGTCTGCAGTGACATAGCCCTGAGTCCTAGGTTCTATAAGAAAGCAGGCTGAACAGCCACAAAGAGAAAGCCAATACATAGCACTCCTCCATGGCCTCTGCATCAGTTACTGCCTCCAGGTTTCTGCCCTGCTTAAGTCCCTACCTTGGCTTCCCTCAGTGACACCCTGTGATTGGAACGTGTACACCAAATAAACCCTTTCCTCTCCAAGTTGCTTTGGGCCATGGTCTTTATCATAGCAATAGTACCTTAACTAAGGCAGCCTAGCTTAGTTAGAGCAGACAATTCCTGCTCTGCCCAGCACATCTCCTCACGGGGAACAGGGCTTCCAGGGAACTCAGAGGACCTGGCCTGTCTGCAAGGAGGGAACTTCTTTTGAATAACCTCTCTCCTGGGACGGGGGGGGGGGGGATTATCTCTTTCCACATACACAAAGATCTCAGGCCTTCAGATGCTCCTGGTCCTGGAATGGTGGAGAACGAGCATGGAGCAGTGAATCAAAGAACTCCCAGTAAGGGTGAGGGCAGGGGAGAGAAGGGGTAAAGAAAGGAGTAGAGGTAGGGACCCTCATTCTTGATTTCTGGCTTTGGATTTAACCTTTCATGTAGAGATGATTTCAATCTCCTTCCGGTCTGGACCTTACTTTGCCAGTCTAGAGAACGAGAATAACAACTCTGACCTCACTTAGCTCTTCGTGTTTGGGAGAGTGTGATTATTAATTGACTGCCACATGCATAGCATCCAACATTTATTGAGCATTAGTGTGCGCTAACCAAGAACAGGTCCCCCAGCTCTCCCCTGCTGAGAGGTTGAAGTTCCCTCGGCAATTCTTATGGAAGATAAAAGCCAGGATCACATCGTGAGCAGATGGGGCAGGAAGATGAGGCTGGTGACAAAGGCCTCCGTGTCCTCCATCATAGAGTCCTGAATCCGGTTTGTTGTGTCCACCCTGGAGTAGTGACAAGGATAGTGAAGGAGCCCAGTCCTCCTGTGACTGAGGCTTGGGGCTCCAGACTGCCTGGGGGAGAAGGGTGAGAAGCGCTCTCATGGGGGTACCCTTTCAGAGCGCTTGCCTGTCTGCCCTCTGGGCTGTACCTGCCAGCAGGGAACAGAAGCAAGGCTACAGAGAGCGCCATGGAACCTTAGTCATGAGCTGCAGAGGCTCTGCTGACCCTGCAAATAAAGAAACACACAGACAAGTGGGCGGACCAGGCTTCCCAGGAGACCACAGCCCTCTCCTCCCTGCAAGGTCCAGCCCCAGTCAGAGCAGGAAGGCTCAAGACTGTCTGGGGTCAGTAACTGGGGTCAGGAAGCACTCAGAGAGTCGGAGTCTGGGGAGTGGGACTTATGTGGGTCACAGTGCATTGCAGGCCAGGCACTGTGCTAACAATAACAAGAGACAGTCACCCTGTCCCCACACTTTGAATGCACTGTTCATTTAATCCCTTCAGCCACCCTTGCAAGACAGCCTATGATCAGCATCTTGTAAACACGAAAGTCAGCTGTGGAGCAAATTAACTTGTCCGAGCCAGCCACTGCACTTACCAGACCTCACTGGGTTATTCTTCTACAGCTCTATGGTATAAAGAACTCCATAAAGACAAGGTCTCAAATTCACAATCCTTCTGCCTCCACCTCCCAAATGTTGGGATTACAGGCATGTACCACCGCATCCAACTCTAAGGGGCTCTATAGCACCATTATCTAGATGGTGAGATGCTGGCTCAGAGAAGTTAAGAAATTTCCAGGAGGTCACACAACTAATAAATGGACCGCAGCGGTTTCTGTCCAAGTCCAGGATCCTGATCACCATGTCACATTGCATCAAACCTCACCCACAGAGAAAGATATATTATCACTAATTCCATTTTCCGGAGAAGGAAACCAAAGCTCCAGAGATCAATGTGACTAAGCCAGAGAACCCCACTAGTGGTCAGGGACACTGTAGCCAGGATCAGGTCCAGTCTGTCTCCAGCAGTGTGGAAGCCATATCCTCCCTAGCCTAGGTCTGCCAGTTTCAAGCTCCCTGTCCCCAACTCTGCCTGACAGTTCTGCTTAACAAAAACTAGCTACTTGCTGGCACAGGGGTCTGAAAAAAGCATCTCAGGTCCCTGTAGGTCTGTTCCACACTGGACTAGAGGTGTGAGTTGGGGCTGAGGACACTTGGTTGGCTGGCTGCTGGGAGGAGGTAAGGTAGGAGAGGTTTTGATGGGCTCAGTCTCTGAGAAAGTCCAAATTCTACGCAGGGTCCAAGAGCTTGACTTTGATCCTTAATTTTTGGGAGTTTCCTGACTCCCCTGGTCCTGTGGCTCTCAGCTGGGGAGTGTCCCCTTCTCCCTGCTCCAGTGCTGGGTGCCCTTGAGTAGTAGACTACTCTACTCTGGACTCTACTTCTTCAGAGGATACAGAGGGCCCTCCCTCAAGGACCTGCAACCGTGAGTGTCCCCATCCAGAGAGGCAGTCAAGGCCCAGTCCCTGAACCCTCAGGCACTAGAGGTGACACAGGTTGGAGACCCAAAACATTGTCTGCAGGATGATGGCACAAAGGAGAGATAAATGGGAGAGACAGGAAGAGGGAGACAGAGATGGGAGATTTGGGGGGTGAATTAAGAGTGGAAGGAACAAGAGTCCTACTGCCAGTGAACAAGGCACAGAGATAGCAAGTGCACAAAGCCACATGCACAGGAGAGAGGGCAGGAACCAGGGTGTGGTGAGGAGCCAAAGTGAAAACAGAGCCCTGAGAGAGACCCAGAGGCGGGCAGAAGGGGAAGCCTGGAATGCAGGGCTGGGAGGAAGGCACAAGGATTCAGGCCTTTGCGGGGCAGGGAGAGGCTCCGGTGGCTCTGGCATATGGCTTCTGATCTCCCGGAGGCACGCGAGCATAACCATTCATCTCTATAAATAATTTTACCCGCCGAGCCTTCTAAATGGCTTCTCTGTGTCTGTGAAAGCTTTTAAACCCCATTTGCTTAGTAAACATGCAGGAAGCAGACAAAAGTTTCTCCCTGGCAGCGAGGGGGCTGGAGGACCAATTAGACTGAGGAGTGATTAAAAGGAAAACACAGTGACAGCTGTGGCTGCTGGGGTCCCCTGGCCCCGCATCCCTCCTGGACTTCATTCCTCTCTTCTGGGGAAGGACACACTCTGGGCCTCTCAGCCACATGCCTGGTCTGCCATGCACAAACCTGAGGAGGGATGAGCCTTTGACTGTTGTTCCTAAGGAGTGGGGAAGTTCTTCTTTGTCTCTGGCCAGAGTCTCCGTGCTATTCTGTGCCCTCCAGCGTGTAACCTGACAGTTTGCCCCCATTGCGGAGATCTGAGGAGACGGGGATGCTGTCCAAAGAAGGCATTCACAGCCGTGTATCTATACACTGGTGTTGCAAGACAGACTGCTCTGAGGGCCCCAGCTAGCTTTCTTCTGCTTCTTCTTAAGTCTTACACGAAGGACTGACCTGTCCATTATTTTTGGCTCTGTGTTAACAAAGCCTAAGACAGTGTTGACTGTGTGACTTTCCCGCCCCTGAACAAACAACAGCTACATGGGATCATGTGTCTGACTATTGACACACTCCTTCTGGCCCCGGCCCTGGTCCTCATGTCACCCAAAGTAGAATCGGCCCTTTGTCCCTGTTACGTTTGCTCTGGTCAGATTCTGGACTCATTGGTCCAATCAACTGAGATCCCCTTGGATGTGGATTCAGTCACCAGCTTGTTCACTGTCCCCTCTGTCTCTGAGCAACGACTCTGGGTGCAATAGAGCATTATGGGACACTCTTGCATTCTTGGCCCTCCGGGTGTTTCTTCTGGGAACCAGGGACTCTGGTGAGCTTTCTCTTTCAAATACTTGATGACCCGTCCTGGCTGCTGAGCTGCGTACTGCCAGCCCTACCTTTTCTTACTGCGCACAGCTGTACCGAGAGCCCACTGGGGTCTAGTCACATGGGTGACACAGATATATAGTGACTTCAGGATCTCATGAATCGAAAGCAGGGTCTCTAGATGGTGGCGCTGTTGGGAGGCGGCTGGTTCTCGAAGGCACTAACTTCATCAGCATTAATGAACTCATAGCTGAATGGGCTGTTAAGAGACAGTCTAGTCAGAGTAAGTGGCTGCTGGGGCCTGGTTTTGAAGGACTGCTCTTTTCCCTCCATTCCTGTCTTGTATTCTCAGCTTCCTGGTCACCGTGAGGTGAGCAGCTCCTCTCCATCTTGTGTTCCCTGGCATGGCCCTCTGCTTCATGCCAGGCCCACGAGCAATGAAGGATTCAAATCACCATGGACAGAAACTTCTGAACCCATGATGCCAAGCAAACCTTTCCCCCATCAAGATGACTTTCTTGAAGATTTTTGTCCTCCATGATGAAAAACTAATACACAAGTTATGACCCTGAACAGACGATACACATGGATTTGCCCGACACACACATGTCTTCCCAGCTACTTGGGAGGCTGAGGCAGTACCGTTGAACGCTCAGCGTCAACCTGGGTAACTTAGCAGATCCCTGTCTCAAAAGAAAAGATTAAAAGAGGGCTGGGGATGTAGTTCAGTGGTAGAGGACTTGCCTAGCTTGTGGTAGTTAATTCCCAGTATGGGGTGGGGAGGCAGTGACAGCAGGAGTGTCAACTTTACAGGATCACCTGGCGATAGATGGGCCTCTGGGCGTGCCTGTGGGGGCTTGACAGGATCTAGAGCCAACTGGAGATGGGCCTCTGGGCGTGCCTGTGGGGGATTGACAGGATCTAGAGACAACTGGAGATGGGCCTCTGGGCGTGCTTTCAGGGCATTTCGTTGGTTAAGTGATTTGATGTGGGAAGACCCATATTAACTGTGGGCAGGACCAGTCCCTGGCAGGACTGTGTAAAATGGAGACAGCAAGCCACGCGTTCACTGATTACCCTCTTCTTTCTGATTCTGCATGCAATGTGACTGACGGCTTCAAACTCAGTGTTGACTTCCTCTGCCATGATGAACTGCGTGTGTCCTTGAACTGAAAGCCAGAATAAGTCCTTTGTCCCTTAGGTTGCTTTTGTGAGGTTTTTGTTTGTTGTTGCTACTTTCTCACAACAGTAAGAAAAACTGAGATAGCTTACTCCTCAGTTGGAAACCAGTGCCAGACTGAGGTGGTAGCATTCACATTTGCATCTGCTCCGCCCCCTCATTTAGTTACTTGGTGCGTCAATGCTGGGCACTGGGTGTGGGCGCAGGGGTAAACTAGGGTGAAGAATGGTATGCCTTTTCTCTAGCCAGAGCCTGGTCCTCTTGCAGGCTCTGGTTACCCAGCAGCCCTGGCATCCGCTTCCGCCTGCATCCGCTTGTGTTACTTCACCTTTGCACGCAGCCCTGTGGTTCTGTTAACTTTCATTGCTCCTTTATTAATTGGCTTGCCTGTCCTCAGGATTATTTGATTGCCACTTAATTGCTTGATGACTGCACGGTTTATTTTTGTTCTTTTTCCCTCTTAGGAAGGGGGCGGATGCTGAAGAATGGGCCAGGCTGGCTGCTCAGGGCTGTCTCATTCCCCAACAGGGTCCTGCTGTCCCTTCCCATCTGCCACCCTACCAGGGGAAGTGGAACCCCCCCGAGGCTGCTCCAGCTCTAAGCCCCAGACAAGGACTTTGGGAACTTTTGAAGCAAGGACAGCTGGGTGTTCACAGACTCTTTAAACTGCCGTTGGTGAAGCTGTGCCCTCAGCCAGCTGGGTGAGACCTCAGCAGGCCATCCGTTGTGCCTCTCTAAGTGGGAGCTCTGAGGAACTGACTAGTCTCGGACCACAGAAGCAGGATGGGGCAGGAGAGGAAGCCTGATCTGGAGCTACTAGGGAAGACCACTCTTTTCATATAGGAGCCTGGAGGTTCAGCGGAAGATCGAGGCTGCAGCCTCTGAAGCGGGTGTGTCTCTGGGAAACACACATTCTCTCATTTATCCACTGAGCACATACTAAGCATCCATGGGGTTCTGGGCACATCACTGAAAATGGGAGGGTGATGGTGATATGCTTCGATACTGTCCTCCTGACCTGAGAACGGGATAGGCTAGACCAGCCTACCCCTGTCCAGGTAAACTAAGTCTGTGAGGTGTACAGGGCATATGCTAGGTCCCTGGCATGCCATACTTTGCTTAACACCCATAGATACTCTGGACAGAAGAACCAGGAAGGGCTGTTGTCCAGCTGTGGGCTGTAGATGAATAAGGAACCCGCAACTTAAACAGCTGGAGGGATTTGCTCATTCACATAGTTATAAGTAGGAGGTGAAGTTTGCTTCAGATCTGAGGGTATCTACATATTGGGCCCTTGATGCCCATTCCATGTTGGGAGTCAGAGAGTTCCTGTGGTCCTGGACTGGGCAAGGGTGGACCTGTGGGTGGCCTGTGCTCACTGGGTATGCGATGGGGTACAGAGAAGAGGGCATGAGTCATGAATGGCCATCTTGGAGGAAAGGATGCCTGTCCCTTCATTTTCAGGAATCATAACCCACACCTGGCAAGAAGCACCCTGAATAACAAAGTTGTCCCTGATCCTCATGGCCCCTTGCTCAGGCCAGCCATTCCTTTCTACCACATTGGGACTTACAGAGCCATTCCAGCTTCAACTGGACTCTCCCCATCCCTTCCCCCAGCCTACAAGCCTACATGGGAACTTCACCTGACTGGCCCTCAGAGCCTGCCTGATCGTGATCCAAACTCCTTGGGCTTGTTCCTGAATGCCGAAGACCATCCCCACCTCGCAGACTTCACCGAACCAGGAATCACATTCTAAAGTGTTGGTGTCAGGAGCATAAACTTGCTCATGCTAACATAAAGACCCTGTGGGACCCCTGTTGCAGGGGCCCTGAGTTTTGCTGTCTCTCTCCTCCCTCGTGTCCACCACCAGTCCTCACCCTTGCCAGAGCTGGCCAGGATTTTTCCTTATCTGGCATGGACTCTGGCTTCTCTCTGAGCTTCCCGTCAGCTCACCTGCTCACTGCCACACACTAATTGTCAGGATACGACCCTCAGTTCCCAGATGTAGGGCCCTGATGAGCTTAGCATAACCTGGCTTCACCTCTGGCCCCGTCTCTGGCCCAGCCAGCTCTTGAGGCATGGAGCCCCATAGAACTAGGGCTGTCCTTATTTGGGCTCTGCATCTTAGCTGTGGGTGGCAGGCCTGGAAGCTGTGAATCATGACATTGTACCCCCTCTTGTTCTTCATGCATACTTGCACCTGCAAGCCTCTGTCCCCCCAACCTGGGACACCTCCCCACAAACCTCTGCCTTCTCTGATACAAATCAAGTTATTTAATTTTTCCAATCCTCCCTTGGGTATCAACCCTCAAGCATCCTTTAATGGCCTCGTCCATATCCCTACACTATGATGGCCCCGTCCAGGGGTGCCACTGCCTGTCTCCCATCTGACCCAGTCTAGCCCCCATTGGCTTTGGCACACCATTCTTCACCCCAGTCTGTTCCCTACCCCTACCCAATGCCCAGCACTGCTGCTCTAAGTAACTGAACAAGGGGTATATCCAAACGTGAATCTTGCTGCACCCGAGTGGCCTGGGATACCACCTCACAGGGCAACCTTGTCATCCACCCCTTCAACGGCAAGCTGACAACTGCTTACACTGGGAACATTTCTCTTCCTAGCCCAACCTCCAATGCAACTGCTGTCCTCAGGCTAGAACTTTTAGCGGGCCCCTGCAGCTTCCCCCTTTCCCATGCCTCTGCTGGCACTTCCTCCTCTTCCCTCCCCAGTAGATCTTTCCTATGGAGGATCACAGGGTCCGTGTTCTTAGCTGCCGCTCCTCCCAGCCACCTCCGCTCTCCTGGGCTGGTGTTGTGGAAGTGTGCTTCCTATTCTCAACCCCGCGGTTTTCTGATGTGTTTCCCCCTCTCTTCCTTTTTAAACACAGGATAATTTCAATCTGCCTTTCACAGATGGGCAGCCTTCAACTTGGGCACTGGAATTTGGCTTTGATTTATTTTTGATCCTCTGAATAGATTTTCTCCAATCAGAAAGACCCCTGATCCTCAGGGCCGTGAATGGAACATCAGTACAAAAACTTACTGCTAAGACTCAGGAAGGAGAGGCCATTGACCAAGGGCAACAGGCTCATTGGGGTGAGGACCTGAATGCCCTGCATCCTCATGTTCAGACTCTCCCCACCCTGCCCCGTTACGTCATTTTCTATAACCTGTCAAAACTATGCATTAAAGAGGAAAATCAGGAGATTGGTTCAACAAGCCTCTCCTTGGAGAAGTTCAACACCAAGCCAGACAGGCTCTCACAGAAACTGACTTAGCTGTGTGGACTGACGATGCATGGCTCACGGATCTGAGACCTGGCCTGGTATGCTGGGACAACAGCTTCCCTCAGAGACCCCAGTCTCTAAGCAGAGCCCTGAGTTCTAATGGCTCCAGGAACTTTGCCTTCCTGTACCTTGGCCTTGCAGGCTCCAAGAATGGGCCCATCATTCCGGCTGCTGCTATAATAAAAGCCAAGGTTCATCTGGGGCTTTCTGCCCACTCTATATGCCTGTCACACCCAGTCTTCCAGCTGTTGCATAGATTGGGCACCTTTGTCACCAGGACCACTCTACACAGCAGTAGATGCTGATGGTCAAAGAGACCCAGGGACTTGTTAAGTCACACAACAGGGCATAAGGATCCAGAAAGAGCCCAAGCTCTTCCTCTCTGATTTCAGCTGAGGCCAAGTGCAGAAAACAAATGCTATCTGTTAAGCTTGTCAGTCACAGCAGAGCAAACTGGCCATGTAAAGCAGTAGACAGCTAGGGTAAGGCTGGAGAATAGGGTAGTAGGGTTGAGAGGGGGGAATCCAGGGTATCAGGATTAAGGTTGGAGAAAAACAAATGGCAGAGAATGACTGGATGCACCACAGCATGTAGCCAAAAAGAGCATGTTCAGAAAGAGTGCCTTGTATGTAAATGAACCATAAAAAAAGTAATGTTCCCAAGCTGCCCCCTGCTTTGTCTCCTTAGGTTCTTGGCTTCTCTCCAGAGCTGGCCCATTTCCAAGCTCAGAAGTGGTTTTCTTTCAGAAACTGTCTCCTTTTCAGTTACTGGCCACATGTCCATTTCCAAATCTTTGTTCTGGGACACAAGAATCTGAAACTTTTAGTGGGTGCTCAGAGAACCCAGATCGGCATGTGTAACAAGGCTGTACCTGGCAGACTCTAACAGACCGGATATTGCACCTGTGTCACACTCTGGGATAGAAGCTGTGGCCCTGGTGTCAAAACGGAAACTAGGTGCACACAGTGTGCCTGGTCCAGGCCTGGGCTGGTGGGGGCAGCTGCCTGGCCCCCCGCAGACATGATGAAGAATGGAGGCTGTGGGGGCAGCCATGGCTCCCTGCCAGGTGAGAAATGAAACCACTGTCTCTTGAGCTTCATTCTTAAAAGGATGCTCCCTGCAGTGATTATCTGACCCCCATGGGCCCCAGGGCCTGTGGCCGCTATATTCCCTGCTTCCTTTTGTCACTGACACGTAAGCTTCCATGATGCTCTCAGACCATACAGGCAAAAGGTGGCCTCTGAGCCTGTGAAATCTTGGTCGCCTGGCTCTGTGCTTGCCTCCCTCTCTTCCCCTTCCTGGACTTGCTGATAAACCCCACTCCCCATGGTCCCACCTCCACAGCCCTGCCCTTTCTCTTGCATCTCTGTCTGCAACCTCCTACTCTGTCCAGTCCTGATGTACGGGTATGTTTGGTTGTCTCCTGTAGGAGCTCATGAGGTAGAGGTTTGGCCCTCTACCCTGTGCAGACGGCTCTACCCTGAGTTTCTGACAGTCCTGTCATGGAAGTGTGTCATCACAGAGGGAGGTCAGTGGTTTCTTGCAGGCAGAAGCCAGCCCCACCTAGGCCATAGGTTGAAGAGGTGTGGCTGCTAGGAGGGGGTCACCTGTAAAATTGCTCAGCTGTGAATGAGTGGTTTGGGAAGGAAGTAGGAGCCCGGACGTAAGGCCATTTCCACTGAGCAGCCTTGGTGATTGTACTGATTAAAGTCTAATGCTTTTCTATCACAGAACACGTTTGTGCTCAATCAGGAGGAGCTAGGCTGGCACCAGGGGCAGGGGAGTGAGTATGTGTGCGCGCGAGTGTGTGTGTGTGTGTGTGTGTGTGTGTGTGTGTGAAGAGTGAGAGAGTGGGGGGGGGAATATGTGGGAGTGTGTAAGAGTGAGTGTGTGAGCGCATATGTGTGAGACTATGCGTGTATGTGCACATGGGTGTGCGTATACATGTGTGCATGTGTGTGAGCGTGTGTGCATGGATGCATGTGTGTATATGTGTTGCAAAAGAAGAAGAGGAGAAGATATTCAGAGTCAGTGGCAGCCATAGACAAAAGCACAGCAAAAGGGAGATGAGAGGGCGTCTTGCAGACCTTCATAGGCCGCTGCATCTCATGCCGCTGTGACACCCACCACACTCACCATCATCTCCTGGGGACATGGTAGGTGTGTTTGTCTTCCGCATCCTTCAGTGGTGCAATGTAACCTGGCTTTGGCCCTCGAGAGTTTCTAGCAGAGCCCAGAGCACAGCAGGTGCTCCCGGCACCTGTGACAGATTCACCTGCCTTAGCTGGACCAGGGGCAGCAGTGACTACCTGGACTCTGATCGTCATTGGGTGAACCATCAATCAGCACACACCTTGCTATCTTTGACCTCTTTGGGGTGCCCAGATCTCTCCAGTACTATGTGGGTATCTGAGAGTTCCTTCCCAAACTCTGGGAGCCATTTCAGAATGATGGAGGCAGGTATTCTTTCCGAGGTACCAACAAGGAGAAACTCCGTGCCCCAGGGACCAGCTCCTCTTTGCCCTGTAGTATCCTCAGCTTCCAGGGATCTACCCTTTCCTTACAGAGGGTCATTGTCCATTGTGTGTCTAATGTCAAGAGCCAGGAGTGTCCAGGGCACTTCTGCCAGCCTCATTCTCACCCTGCCCCACCCCCACCCCCTACAGAGACCTCAGTGAAGCATGACTTTGAGCCAGCTTTTCCTCTGAGGCCATCAGTGGCTCCCACTGTCCACAAGGCTGTTTGTAGTCCCTCACAGCATTTAAGGCTGTCCTAGAGCCTTGGATTTCCTCTAAGAAAGGTTGTATGGAATGAGTTGTGGGCTAAGGACCTGGAGTATAGTCATCTTGGGGTACAGGGCCAGAGGAATAATGGAAGGGCAGGGCAGGGCAGGGCAGGAGATCACACTAGGGCTAAATAGAGACAGAAGGGAACAGCTTTGGGAAACCTACTTTCTTCCTTTCCACCCATCTTAAGCTCTGCCCCTTATTTCTGTCTTTCCAATGAGTTTGACTCTATTCAATAGACCATCCTTCCTAGTTCGCCAAAGGAGCCCACTGCTCTTGAGTGGGTGGTACCTGGGTTTTCTCTGCCTTAAACTGAGTGCTGGCAATGATTCAGCCAATCGATGCACATATGCAAATGAGAGCCTCATAAATGGTCTCCCTCCTGTCCACTCTAGCTGAGTCATAACCTTGGCTTCCTGTGGCCCATTAGAAGACAGCTAGGGAGTGCAGGCTCCATTTTCTTCTTTAATGGGCCAGTGGGCAGGGGAGGGTACAAAAGAGTCACTAATTAGGAAGAAGTGACAGCATGTTTCCCATGCATTACTGTGCACTCCATCGAGTTTTGCGTTCTGCTTCAATTCAAATCACACAACTGTTAGTTGAGTTGTGTCCAATCAGGTGGAGAAGAGAGAGGGAGAGGGTTGGAGATGTCAGATTAGGTCAAGTATGTGACCCATAAAGTAGACATCCCCCTTCTAACCGACACATCACCCCCACCTTATATTTCCCTTCTTTTTTTCACTGATGTCAGCCTTCTGTTTGCCGCTCCCACCTCTGATGTGTTCACAAAGACCTTTACAACATTTAGTATCAAGACCCCTTGGGTGTGCCCAGAGCAGGGTTTTGTGTGCATAGACCAGACTTGAAGATAGATTGTTCTCTGCAATAAATATCGACGGATTCATAAATCTGGTTGCCAGATTCGATAAGAGTCACTGCCTGCATAATCCAGAGCTAGGAGACGCTAGCTAGCTAATTCATGCTGGACTGTCTAGATCCCAGAGGAATATGTATAAACATGATGTTGCCCCACTGCCTGCAGCTAGGGGCTGTGTAAGAGATGGGAGGAGGGTGAATGCTCCCAGCCAAGGGCAAGGTCTCCAAAGGATGCTGGGTGAGCTGGGACAAAGGGTCCACAGGACATGTTACTCTTCCTCCCTTTCCTTGGCTAGAACCCTCAGCTTCCACGCCTCCAGAAGTTTCCACAATATTCTTACTCAGGCTGAGCCTAGGGGGCTGAACATCTGGAAGAAAAACAGAGTCAGCCAGCTCATCACCCAGATGTTTTTAAATACCTTAGGCTCTGTGCTGAGAGAAAGAAAAAACAAAACAAAACAGCATTTAGCACTGATGATTTTCAACTTTTTTTTTTTTTTTTTTTTTTTTTTTTTTTTTTTT
>NC_022014.1:16547117-16567888 GCF_000317375.1 Microtus ochrogaster | reverse complement strand
AGACCAGGCTGGTCTCGAACTCACAGAGATCCGCCTGCCTCTGCCTCCCAAGTGCTGGGATTAAAGGCGTGCGCCACCATCGCCCGGCGATTTTTAACTTTTTATTCAGATGTTGGGTGCTGGGTAAGCAGAGCCTTAGGATCCTTTGTTGTGTGTGCATGTGTTCACATATGTGTGCACATGTTGTGTGTGCACACACGAGTACACACGTGTACACATGTGTATGGACATCAGGAGCTGACATCAGGTGTCTCTATCCCCGCCCACTTTATTGTTTGAGATAAGAACCTTGATTGCTCTTTCCTAGAACCCCTCTTGGCTGAGTGGGTCGCTTGAGCACCCATAAGGAACTTCCCCCATAATAAACATTCTCTTTGGATGTCTTGATCTCATAGTGGCTGGGAAGTCAGTGACTGGGTAGATGGACATGGCTAGGACCATCTTTGCCAACCCTGGGATAGTTATTCTTCACTTCCAACTTGGCTGAATCTAGAATCACACAGGAAGTGGAAGTCCACATCGGGGTATGTCTGTGAGACATTTCCAAAGGATTAGCTAAGGGGAAAAGACCCACCCTGATTGTGGATGGTACTGTAAGAGACATGTAGGTCCTTGTGCTCACTGAGAAGTGCTAGGGAAAGCGGGAATGTCAAACACACAGGAATGACTCTACAACCGGAGCAAGGCATAACTTATTTTCCACCCAGAAGGCTGGGGATGAAGGTGGCTAATA
Organism: Microtus ochrogaster; assembly: GCF_000317375.1. Classification (NCBI taxonomy): domain Eukaryota; kingdom Metazoa; phylum Chordata; class Mammalia; order Rodentia; family Cricetidae; genus Microtus; species Microtus ochrogaster. Next base: position 16,567,155 of record NC_022014.1, on the reverse strand, counting down.
GCCTGGTGATCTCTACGCTATCTGTATGCCCAGGCCACACTAGCTCCTCCAGATTCTTATCATGAACCTTGTTTGCCTTGAGCCTGCTTCTTTTGCTAATCTATAGAATCTATCTTAATGGGAGATATTCCTTGTACTTTACAAGAGTCTCAATGTAATTATGTCTTATGCTTTATTGTGCACACTGGATTGAGTTGATTATCGTGAGGAAACGTTTTTCCAAAGCGTGTTGTACTTAAGTATGCCTAAAATAACCTATCTGGTGTCAGACTCTTGAAGTTTGAACTAACACCAGCTACTGAATTGTGATGAACTTCCTTTTTTTCTGGTGACAGTCCGATGGCTGTGGTGTTTGCAGAGACCGCCCCCCCAACACCTGGCACCATCCATAGGCTGGAGAACCAAAGAGAATAAAAGAAGAGAAGAAAGCTGGCACAGCACCTGTGTTCCCACTCTGTTTCCATGTCCAGAACAACTCTTCTGTTAAGTACTTCTGCCACCGTGATGCCTGGGAGGAGCAACCATTGGTTGAACCTGCTGAAATCATGAACCAAACACATCTTTCCTCCTATAGGACATTTCTATTGACTAGTTCATCAAAGTGATGCCGAAGAAATGGATAAATACTCACATATGCCCACACGCATATATGCACACATATATGCATGGCACACACATATACATAAGTGCACACATACTCACAAACACACACATACAAATCACACACATATGCACTTACACACATACACAATCAGGGCCTGATGTGCAAAAGTACTTCTTTCTTGCCTTGCAGAAACAGGCATTTATGGGTAGGAAAAATGGACAATTAGAAAGGACAAATCACAAACTTGGCAGCTGGCAGAGAACAAGAAGAAGGTAGAATTAGCCCCTGGGGGCCTGCCTGACATGAAAAGGGAAGAGGGGCCTCCTCCTCTCCTCTGTCCTTATTCGGGCCAGGACAACTGGACACCTGAGTTCTTAACCTTTCTCTGGGCCTCTGGGTGATTGCTTCCTTGTCCAGATCCCCGAGAGACAAGGAACTCTCTCCTCAGCAACCTGGAGAGACAGGCAGCAAGACAGTGTATGAGAAGGGAGTGAGCAGCAAGCTTCCAGGGAGGCAGGCCAGAAGAATGCAAGTATGCAGAAGAGCTTTCTCTATTCAAAGTGTCTGGCAGTAGAAGCAGGAGAGTGACCTCCCCGTTACCAGAGGCATCCAAGCGTTCTTTGGACAGCCATCTGTTGTAGAGTATGATTTCTGGACACTTCCCTGCACTGGATGGGAGTTTTGCATAATGTGTTGGCTGCTTCTAACTCTTTACGATTCTGTGATTCATCCCACGAATGTTTATCAGCTGCCCACTGGACCCAGCGGTTTTGCTAATGCGCCCTGTTTACTGCTTTCCCTCCCCTGGCCCAGTTTCCCATCACACAAAGGGAATGCATTGGCTCCATGACCTCAGTGGGCTTCTCCAACTCTGACCGCTGCCTTGCTCAGAAGGAGATTGAGTAAGAAGGACCTACGCACCCACCCCCCTCTCCCGTCTCTGTCCTGATTGCTGATTTGCTACCTCTAACTTAGTGAAGTTGAGACAGAATGAACTTCTTCTGGCCTGGGATGCCATTAGAAACAGATGGCCTTGTTGCTATGGAAACCAAGGAGCTCCTTGTCCTGGGGGGGGCGGGGGGGCTGGGGCTGGGGAGGGGATGGAAGCAAGCAAAGTGATTTACTTCGGCAATAGCCCAGCCTGGAATTCACATGAATGTTAAACAGGGGTGGCTCCAGGCCATCGCTCAGCCAGACAGATCGGAAACCACTTAAGATGAAAAGACCAGAACACATGCGCATCCCTTCTCAGGGAGTCCGGAGACTTCTCTGGCTTCCCGCCCCCACTACACAACCCTGGCTGGGATTTGACTTATTCTTCCCAAGGAAAAGATGGAGTTCTAAGAAAGGGGATTTGGGTCTTTGAGGCGGGGTGCGAGTGGGGGCAGAGAGGGCACTTGTTTGAGACTGGGGAAGGTTTCTCGTGCATATTAGAAAAATCGAGTTCTCTGGCATTGCACGGCCACAGATGGGCTATGCGGGAGGGAATTGGGCCCCAGCTCCAGGACGATTCAAGCTGGGCTAGCAGATCTTCAATCAGGGATTCTCAGGATGATTTTGCCCATCAAGTAGCAGATTGGGCAGGATAACCTCTAAAGGGGTTTCTTCGGGTCTGGCAGAGGCATCAAAATTCAGGATAGTGAGCGCTTGCCTCCGAGTTACACAGACCTGGGCTCTACCCCAGCTCGGCATCTCACTTACTCATGACCTCCAGCAAATTTACTTTCTCCGAGGCCTTACCTCCTTGCCTGGGACATGTGAATCCTAATACTGACTTTTAAAAGATGAGTCGGTAAAGCGCTTGCCATGCAAACATGGAGACCTGCGTGTTGATCCCCGTCACCCGTGTCAAAAGCAGGGGAGATGGCATGCCTGTGATCCCAGTGCTGGGGAAGTGAGAGAGGAAGGGTCTGCCTTCAGGACTCACTGGCCACCTAGTCTAGGCAAACTGGTGAGTTCCAGGTTCAGAGAAAGACTGTGTCGAAACGTTACATGGAAGGAGACTGGGGAAGATCTCTAATCGCTACACACATTCACATACAAACATACAAATGACAAGTATGCGCTTATTCGCAGGCACACAGACACACACATACAAAGTTTTGGTGGGTGTGCTGGTTAGTTTTGTGTCAACTTGATGTCAGAGAAAGATGATCAGAGAGAAGAGAGTCTCGGTTGAGAAAATGCCTCCATACAGCCATATGCAAACCCATGAGGCATTTTTTTTTTTAAAAAAATCAGTGATTGATAGGAGAAGGCTGAGCACATTGTGGATGGTGCCATCCCTGGGCTGGTGATCCTGGGTTCTATAAAAAAAGCAGGCAGAGTAAGCCATGAAGAGCAAGTCAGTAAGCAGCACCCCTCCATGACCTCTGCATCAGCTCCTGCCTCCAGGGTCCTGCTCTGTTTGAGTTCCTCTCCTGACTTCTTCCAATGACGAACAGCAATACAAAAGGGTAAGCCAAATAAACCCTTTCCTCCCCAGTTCGCTTTTGGTTATGTTATTTTATCACAGCAATAGTAACCCTAACTAAGACAGGGTGGGAGGTGAAATAGCCCCTGGCATCTGAGTGTTTGATCCCCAGTTCGTGACTCTTTGGGGAGGCTTAGGAGTGCGGTCTTGCTGGAGGAAGTGTATCACTGGGTAGCGGGGGTAGGGGAGTGATTCTGAGAGTTGGCTTTCTCTGTCCCATGCTTGTGGTTGGGATATGAGCTCTCAGCTGTTCCTACCACCATGCCTGGTGCTTGTTGCCACCCTTCCCACTGTGATGCGATGGGCTCTTACGGAACCAGAAACCCAAAACAAGCCCTTCCTTCTCTGAGTTGTCTTTAATCCCAGCACTGGAGAGGCAGAGGCAAGCAGATGTCTGTGAGTTTGAGGCCAGCCTGCTCTACAGAGTGAGTTCCAGGACAGCCAGAGATAGCTCCAGAGGCCCTGTCTCAGACAAACAGACAAACAAAAACAAAAATGCCTTGGTTATATGGTGTTTCCCCCCCCCCCCCAACAGCTGAAAGGTAACCAAAGTATTAAAATGAAGCAATGTATGTAATGTAGTTGGCTCTGAGTCTTGTAGGCTTGAAACACTCGGTCATTAACAGTCATTATTCTAAGTATTAATAAATGTACCCAGAGATGGGGGCTGAGTTTGGACTGTTCTCTTGGCTCCTGGTCTGTCATTTACAAAGAAATTTTTAGTCTTTTTGCCTCCATTTCCTCTTCTGTGATATGAACCTAACTGTGGTGCTTACACCATCAACTTGTTGTGAGGACTGAATTCTATAAACCCTCTAAATGATCCAGCCTAATGCTCACTGGCAGTGTGTCCTCATAATAAGCAGAGAGTCTGTTCCCAGTCTATGTGCTAAAATCCCGACCCATCAGTAGGATGACATTAGAAGCTGGAGACCTCATGGGGCAATCGTATCATGAAGATGAGACTTCCTGAGTAGGATCAGCACCCTGATGAAAAGGAGAGATTATCTACTCTCTTTTACCCCTATTTTATTTAGAGTGGAACTGTCAGAGGACTTTTAGGATTCAGTTCTCTTGTCGCATTATGTGGATTCTGGGTATCTGAACTCTGAGGATCTGAACTCAAGTGGGCTTGGCATCAGGTGCTTCTGCCTGCGGAGCTGTCTCACTAGTCCTTTGCCTGGATGAAACAAGAAGCCATGTTCAGCAACCTGGAAAAGGACCTTCCCCAGTGCCTGAGAATACTGCATCCCATGTTCAGCATGACTGAGAAAATGGTATATACATCTTTGGTTATGGTGCTTTGGTATGGTATATCTCAAGTCTATGGTGCTTTGGTATGGTAGTCAGAATTGATGAAGACAACATTTTCATAGCCATCATTAACATCATCTTCATCAACTGCCTGGCACTTAAGACTTCTTGGAGGATCCATGGGTGAATGAATCAGGGAGGAAACACATGGAGAACCCTCATCAACACGAGCATTTATGAGGATCGTCTGTGCTTGCAGCCCTGTGCTGGCTGGGAGGGTGCAGAAGGCATGACACACTCAGTGAACAGTCATTATTCTGAGTATTAATAAATGTGCCCAGAGATGAGGGCTCCCCAAGCTGAGTTTGGACTGTTCTCTTGACTCCTGGTCTCAAAGTTGTGTGCTGGGTTTAAGAAATCAACAACTAGCCGGGCGGTGGTGGCGCCTTTAATCCCAGCACTCGGGAGGCAGAGGCAGGCGGATCTCTGTGAGTTCGAGACCAGCCTGGTCTACAGAGCTAGTTCCAGGACAGGCTCCAAAGCCACAGAGAAACCCTGTCTCGAAAAGCCAAAAAAAAAAAAAAAAAGAAATCAACAACTACAGGAATACATGCAGACATTAGTCCAGGCTATAATGCACCAAAACAGTACGAGACAGGATTCCCAGATGGAAGTTGCATGAGGCTTTAAGGAGGGCAGCAGCTTAGCAAGGCTCCACTAGCAGGGGTGGGGAGGGGGTGGGGAAGGTAGACTCCAACACTGGGAGACAGAGAAGGAAGACACCAAAGGTAACAGTGTTCAAGACCGTTCTGGAAAGCAGTGCTAGGGTAAGCATGGCTTCCTATCTAGTTTATTCCCTGAAGACAGAAGAGAGTTAGGAATCAAGCTTGAAGGCTTCACGTGTAAGAAAGTTGGACCGCATTTCCAGCTTGGTTGGTTGCTAGATGTTCTAAGCCTCCATTTTCTCATCTTTACAAGGAGGCTAACGCTCGCCCTCTAGAAAGAGTAATGCTTAACTAATACCAATGCAGATCCTGCTGTGTAGTAGATGCTCAGCAAACAGCAGGGGCTTTACTTTCTTTTTAATTTTTTAAAATTTTATCTGTGAGCAGCGAAAAGCGCAGGGAAACTTTCTCCTGATGTGTTTCAAAGAAGCGAGTCACTGCCTGGGAGGGGCAAAGGGCTGCCATAAGAGCAGGAGCAGAGCCAAGAGGTCTGTTCAGAGATGAGGGCTTCCTAGTGAGGCATGGCTGCTCCACTGCCCCAGTGGCGGCAATCGAGAATGAAGGATCGGAAGAGAAAATAGGAGTCCATGAAGAGAAGCTGACAGCTACAGAGCAGAACCAGAAGGTAGCAGTGGGTGCATACTGGAAGAAAAGGGACTCGGGGAGCTGAAAGGGAACACAGTTGAGTGGTTCTACATGGAAACCCTGATCTTCATAAAATGCAAATGTCACATATGCAATCAACAAATATCCTGAAATTCTGCAATGTGCTGCTAAAGCTATAAATAGGAGCAGATGCAGTTCTTGCCCTCGAGGACTGTGGACCGGTTGGGAGAAACAAAGGCCTCAACAAATGCACGCAGTGAAATGCAACAGACTCCACCACGTCTGCCCAGTAGACCGCAGAGCAAGGAAGCGGTTGGCCGTGCCTGGCTTTAGCAGGAGGTCGTGCAGAAATAAAGTGAATGTTCTCCAGTGAGACTGGGGCAGCAACTATTCTGCGGGACGAGGAAAGCGTGAGAGAAATCCCCAAAAATTCCTGCGCCTCGAACCTATAACCCCAGCTCCAGGGGCCTGAAAGACAAGAGGGCCACAAGTTCAGCATTAGCTTGGGCAACTTAGTGAAACTCTATCTCAGAATAAAAATTAATGAAAGCTGAGGCTGTTGTTTGGTGGTAAAGCATCTGCCCAGTGACATGAGGCCCTGATTCAATTCCCCAGTGCTACCAAGAAAAAAATCAAAGAGACAAGTTAGGGCAGAGATTTGTAGTCGGTACTGCTGATCAAGTGCTGTAGGTGCCAAGAGGGACTGTGGTGTAGACACCAGTGAACGTGATACTATGGAAGGAAGAAGGATCACGAGCTTTGTTGGGGATGCTTAGGCCATACAGGAAAGGATATGGGAGTTGAGAACATGCGACTGGTCTCAGATATATATATGGAAGGTTGATCTGAGAAGATTCAAGGATGATTCTTCCCCTAAGGCAGGATGAAGGAAGGAGGTGAAGATGAAGGTATTTGGAAGCAGTTGGACAATAGAAAGACCTAAAAATTCTATCACTGACCTTTGCAGAAAAGCCAGAAGCAAGAGCACTGTTAAAACAAAAGCTAAAATAAAGGTCGAGAGATCTAGACAAGTCAGACTGGTGAAAGGAAAAGAAACCCTAACTTGCAGGTGCCAGGCATTGAAGAGATGCTTATGTTTTTACAGATCTTAGACATTAGACACAGACATTAGAAGACATCATTTGCAACTTAGACAAAATATACTCTTAGAAAAACTCAAATTAGAAAAACTGACACATGATAAAATGGACAAACTAAATATTCCTATACTCACGATCTTGTTATAGAAATCCTGCCCTGAAATGGGTGATTTCATTAAGAACTCATCAGACATTAAGGAAGGAATAACAATAGTCCTATAAAAATAAAAAAAGGTAAATACTCGCTCATTGTTTTATGATTCTGTATAACTCTGATGCCAGATTGTCCCTAATTAAAGTTGACAAAGAGGTGAAAGGCCCAATGTTCATAACAGAAGAACGAGAGCTATTTCCATGCACAGATGACATGATTGTTTATGTAGAAAATCCAACACGATCTACAAAATATCAGCTTCAGCTGACGTGTGCGTTTAGCAAAGTCATAGGATAAGATGACACTGCATAATCCAATTTGATCTTCAGACAATAGCAACATACTGCTGAAAAACAAAAAAAAACTACCATTATATAATCAAAACCATAAAGTGCTTAGGAATGCATTTAACAAAGGATTCATAAAATCTATATATTACAAACTATAAGATATGAAAACAGATAAATTATGAATGACTTAATTGAACGGCAAGATTGACACTGTTAAGTGTTGATTCTCTACAATCTATAAATTTCTTTTTGATTATTTTTTTATTGAGAAAAGAAAAAAAACAAGTTTCCGCCTCCTCCCAGCCTCCCATTTCCCTCCCCCTCCTCCCACCCTTCTCCCCCTCCCCGCACTCCTCTCCCCATCCCTCTCCAGTCCAAAGAGCAGTCAGGGTGCCCTGCCCTGTGGTAAGTCTTAGGTCCTCCCCCCTCCGTCCATATATTGGAAGGTGAACATCCAAACTGGCTAGGCGCCCACAAAGCCAGCACATTAAGTAGGATCAAAACCCCTTGCCATTGTCCTTGGCTTCTCATCAGCCCTCATTGTTCACCATGTTCAGAGAGTCTGGTTTTATCCCATGCTTTTTCAGTCACAGTCCAGCTGGCCTTGGTGAGCTTCCAGTAGATCAGCTCCATTGTCTCAGTGGGTGGGTGCACCCCTCGTGGTCCCGACTTCTTTGCTCAGGTTCTCCCTCCTTCTGCTCCTCATTGGGACCTTGAGAGCTCAGTCCAGTGCTCCAGTGTGGGTCTCTGTCTCTATCTCCATCCGTCACCAGATGAAGGTTCTATGGTGATATGCAAGATATTCGTCAGTATTGCTATAGGATAGGCTCATTACAGGTACCCTATCCTCAGCTGCCCAAGGAACTAACTGGGGACATCGCCTTGGGCTCCTGGGAGCCACTCTAGGTTCAAGTCTCTTGCCAACCCTAAGGTAGATTCAATACAATCTCAATTTCTAGCAGTCCTTGTTGGTCAAAATTGATTAGCTTATTCTAAAATGTATATGAAAATACAGAATCTGAACTATCCAAGGCAATTTTGGCAAAGAAGAACAGAGTGGAAGGACCTACATGACTTAATTTCAAGGCTTGATGAAAAGCAAGGACAGCACCAAGACAGAATAATGAATGGCCAGACAATCGAATTATAGAAAACAGAGATTTGGGAAGACCTGCATGCACACGCCATTTTGATTTTCAGTGAGGGACCAAGGTGGTTCTGTGGGTAGAGCAACTCTTCAACAAAAGTGGCTGAGAAGACTGGCTACTCACGTGGGGAAACACAAACTGGACTCCCATCCGGCACGATGCATAAAACCTACTGCGAGATGAATCGTGAGGTCAGACGCACAAGGCAAAATGTAACGATCTTAGAATAAAACAAGAGTCTTACCTTCTGCCAATAGGCAAGATTTCTTCAATAAAAGGCAAAACCTGACCGTTATAGGCTGGTGAGATGGCTCAGTGGGTAAAGACCCCTGCCACCAAGCCTGATGATCCATCCTGATACCCACATGGTAGAAAGAGAGAACCAACTCCCACAAGTTCATCATGAAAACAGAATTGGAAAAAGAAAGAAAAGGTCCTCCTGAGCAAGTTAGGTTTTTTTTTCCAACCTGGTAGAACTAGAGCTACCATCAGATTGACTGATGTGCACGCACTCACACACCGCGCGCATGCATAAGTATATGTGCATGCATAAGCAAATGAAATGTAATAAAATGATCATTATAAAAGAAAAGGAGGTCATTTAGACTTCATAAAAATGCAAAACGTCTGTTCATCAAAAACAGTTACAGTGAGCAGAGTCTCACTGGAAAGAAACGTATTGCAAAATGTGCCTGTTCGGGGCTTGGGTTGGAAACATGGGAAGAACTTTTACAGTGTGATAACAAAGCACAGACAGTCCGATGGAGAGGAGGAGACGCCGACACCCACCCCACAGTACGTATGGTGTGAATGCTCACCTCTACCTAATCGATGACCCAGCAGAAAGAACACAGAACCACACAGCAGCCCCTGTTGGAAAGTCCCCCAAAACAGCTGTCCACAAGCAGGAGAATGGGGGAGGGGAATGGTGACTGTTGCTCAGTGGTACAAAGGGACTGACTTGCGACATGGGTGAGTCTCAAAATCACGAGTTCAGACTGTGTGAAATTCGGGAAGGATTGTTTCTATAGTTTTAAATCTGTGCATTTCGTGTGTGTGTGTGTAGGGTGTGTGTATAATGTGGAGTGAATACATACTGTGGCCCTTGTGTGGAGGTCAGAGGACATCTTGCTGGGGTTGGTTCTCTCCTCCCACTGTGTGGGTCCTGGGGGATCAAACTCGGGTCATCAGGCTTGGCAGCAGGTGCCTTTATTAACTGAGCTGTCTCTCCTGCCCTGTTTTTTTTTTTTTCTTCCCAAATGGTATCTGTGGTGCTTCTGCAAGATGACAGCAGTGATAAGAGAGGCACAGGGATATGTGTGACATACTTAAGACTTGAGCATCTTGCTATCTCACTAATACAGTCCCCGCCCCCTTATCCCATCCTAAGGCACACACAGATCCACAATGTGAGCTTCCTTAATGACACACATACGGAAGTGTCTGGAGCAAAGAATACTATCAGACACACTGTGAGAAATGTTTGTCATTGTCGCTGTTTGTTTTGTTTCATTAGCAAAATTAGCCTTACGGGGACTGAGTCCTGGAACCTTAGCTTTATCCTGTGCACCTAGTAGCCAGTTGTGTCAGGTTGTGAACTTGAGCTTTTGCCAATGGAGTGAGACGGTATCCACCTATGTCCCAAGCTCCAGCATGCTGCTAAGCCAGTCTGAGTCTTGGCACAGCCCTATTTGTAGAAATACTTGCCTTGCAGAGCTGCTTTCATTTTGTTCATGCATTCCTTTATGGGACAAGATCATTCTGGTTTGTGTCTGATATATGCTCAAAGTGAGGTTTAACGACAGATCCATCCATGGGCTTTTCTTGGTGAAGATGATAATGAAAATGTTGACAGCTATCCAGGCGTTGCTTTGGGTTGTCCCAAGTGTTTAGAAATACCACAATAAACTTTGGAGAAAGGAAAGTGAGGAGAGAGGGAGAGCAGAGCCAGTCAAAGATACGGGGTGCGGTGGAGGACGACTCTAAGTGGGGGTGAAAGGAAGTTGACCAGGATTGTTCAGGGCAACAGCACCCAGCTGGGACTTTGTTGCCATTCCATGCTGGAAAGCCTATGTCATGTTCCCTAGGGCTGTCCCTCAAGTCACTCGAGTCAGCCTGAACTCCTTGTCCAATAGGACATCTGGGGACAAGATGTCCCTTCCTATCCTGCATCTCCTGGAGGAAGGTGTCTCCCTATCAGACCTGAGTTTCCCATGGGGCAAGAATGAGGTCTTCCACATCAGGTGAGGAGCCCTTTACAGCAGGACCTCAAGTCCTCCTAGGGCAGAAAGACTATCTATACTTCTTTCCACAGCTCGGATGCTCCTTAGTGATGCAGGACAACCTCCACCATCACTAGGTCCCCTAAATGTGTCTTGCTCATGGTAGGGCTCCTTAGCAGGCTGTCATTAGCTTATCTGCATTTCCCCGAGACTCTCACTTGGGATCGCAGACTGAGCAGAGAGTGAGAGAGAAGTGATTGACAGGATCCAAATAGGAACGTTCTGGCTTCAACCATCCAGAGGAGCTGACGCTCACTCACTCAGGTTTCACATGGAGCCAGGAAGACGGTTAATTCCCTGCGGAGGATGAGACTTGGCACTCCCTGAAGTGAAGACAGTTTAACTGAAAACCCCCTTTGCAACTGTAGGGCAACAAGGTGTTGAGAGGAAGTTACGGGACTCAGTAGCTCACTGGGTGGACAGGCATGGGGCTGCTTTCACATTTCTGGACCAAACAAACCTAGGATGGGCTATGCCCCAATAACAGGAAATGGGGGATCATGTTGACAGGCTGGGAACAGGATGCCTGAGCTATGGCTCTGCTACATAGAAAGTCTGCCTGGGAGAGGAGATCTGGGGAAAGGGGAGAGAATTGTGTGTAGAAGCATGGGTAGGGGACAAGGAAGTCAAGTACAAGAGTGCCCTAGAACACCTCCATAATGTGGTCCCCAACTCCTGCTTAAAGTATGACTGTGCTCACAAGAGTAAGTTCCCTAGCAACTGATGACGCATTTCAAACATTGCCTGATTACGCACATGATGGTACCAGGCTGAGAGATCAAACCCACTGGGTTTCAGTAGGGGATGTGAGAGGTATTTCCATCCCCCTTCCAGCCAGCTTCCTAGAGCTCTCGTGCTCCACTAGCCCCTCGGATTCTCTCTGAGATGCACAGTCTGTTGCGATGCCACAGCTGCCTGTCTTATTCTGGGTGAAGTGGCCACGGCGGTGGCCTGCCACGCCATAAAGCCAATATCCCCTCTTCTACATCAGAGCTTTTGAACATCAATCAGGGTTGACTCTTTGCAGACTGGAGTCCAGTGAGAGCAGCTCAGGTTACTGGAAATCCTCTTGCTAAAGGTGACAAAAAGAGAGGTAAGTGCATGCTGGGAAAAATGTGAGGGAAAATTAGGAAATAATACCCACCCCACCCCTATCTTTCAAATGTGTGAGTCGAAGGTGAGGAGTTCAGCACTGAAGGAAAAAAGGACCGAGACAGAGATGTCTCCTCTTTTCCTTCGCGTCAGCCCTTTAGAATCCCACCCGCCACAAGAACAATTAGACAAGAGAAACCACTAAAAGTATCCAAGCTGGAAAGCGGGAGGCCAGATAACAGCTGCCAATAAATGACGTGACCCCAGTTACAGAGATGAAAAAAGAATCTCCAAGAAGCTACTATTGTTGGGTTTTAAAAATTAAACAAAAATGCAGGACGAACAGTGACCATGGTAGTGAATGCTTATAATCTCAGCACTCAGGAGGGGAATCACGGCCAGGTTTAAGGTTAGCCTGGGCTACATGGTCAGTGTAAGGCTAGCCTACACAGTAAAGTGAGGCCCTGTCTCAAAGGGGAGGGGGGAATCCTGCAGAAACAATCCGTTCTGTTTCTCTACACCTGCAGTGACAGCAGGAACACTCGAGAAAGCAGCCCTGTTCACAAGTGTCTGAAAGAATAGACTACCTATGACTACACTTAACCAAGAAGGCGAAAAAGATGTGTACACTGAAAACTACAAAACACTGCTGGAAAAAGTTAAAGCTCATCTACACCAGTGGAAAGACACTCATGTCCATGAACAAGATCAGTTACCGATAGCAATCTGTATCAAAATCCTGATTTTAAGGGCAGAAACAGAATAGCAAATCCCCCAATTCATGTGAAATCACAAGCGATTTTTAATAACCAAAATCTCCTGCAAAGCTACAGGGATCCGAGGAAAGGAGTGCTGCTGTAAGAGTAATAGCAACATAGACAGGTGGTTCTCTGTGGGTCGTGACCCCTCTGGGACTCACATATCAGGTATCCTGCAGAAAAGATATTTCATTATAATTCACCACAGTAGCAAAATTACACTTATGAAATTAGCAACCAAATAATTTTATGGTTGGGGTCACCACAACATGAGGGATTGTATTAAAGCGTTGCAGCATTAGGAAGTTTGAGAACCACTGATCACAGACCAAGGGTGTTGAGCTGAAAGTCCAGGCATAAACGCGCTGACTACGGTTGAAGGATTCATGACAAGGCTCCGGGTCTTTTCAATGGAGACAGAGGGTCTCTTCAACAGTGCTGCCCACACAACTGGATTGCTATGTGCAGACAGGTGGTGCGGAACTCCTACCTCACAGCTAGTGCTTAGATTAGGGCAAAGTGGGTCGACAATTGAAATACAAACACTAAAAGTCTAAAACCCTGACTAGAAAACATGGGGAGGTTTTCCATGACCTTGAGGTTCCCCTGGATTCACAGATGAGGTATCAAAAGCAGGAACACACAAGAAAGAGCAGAGACATCGGATTTCTCAAAATGAAGCACATTTGTATATAGAAAGACATTATCAATAAAGAAAAAAAAGAGGACCTAGGTAAAGTGGGAGAAAACATGTGTAGATTTCTTTGATGATGATTTGATATCCAAAATACAAATAAAGAATTTCTACAACCAACAAAAAAGACAAATTAAAACAGACAAAATAGTTTTTTTCAAAGAAACTGTGCAAATAGACAATAAGCCCAAGAAAAGCCGCTCACTGTCATCAACCTGAGGAAACACAAGTTAGAGCTGATGAGACACCACCTCACGCCCATCGTCATGGCAATATTAGTAACAATAATACAAAATACCAAACGTTGGCAGAAAGACGGGAAAATGAGAGCATTCGTTCATTGCTGGGAGCCATGTAAAGCAGGGCAGACTCTGAAGAACAGTATGTGGGCTCCCGAACACTCTAAACATGGGATTATACACAACACACTAAACATGGGATTACACACGACACTGAGCCTCACTCCCAAAAGAGTTGAAAGCAGGGTCACATAGACAACCGTATTTCAGTGTTTATAGCAGGCATATTCATAACAGCCAGAAGGGAGAAGCAACCAGAGGCTGTCAGCACACAAACTGATAAAGAAAATGCTGTCTGTTCAACCAGGGAATGCTGTTCAACCATACAAAGGAAGGAAGTTCTGACACATGCTCAGTATGGCTGGACCTCAGAAACATTATACTGAGTGAAACAAGGAAGACACAGAGGACATTTTACTATATGATTTCATTTATGTGAAATAGCCTGAATATATAAGGATGGAGAGACAAGAGTGGTTTAGAGGGCTGGAGAATGAGGAGTTATTACTTAATGCTAACAGATTTTCTGTTTGGGGTGAGAAAAAAGTTTTGATAAATAGGCCAGGGGGGTAACTCAGTTTTTGAGCATGTACAAAGCCTTGGATTTGATCCCCGGCACTGCACAAACCAGGCATGGTTGGCACACAGCTGTAGTTCCAGCACTCAGCAGGTTGGAGGCACAAGGACCAGTTCAAGGCTGGCCTAGGGAGATGGCTCATGGGTAAGGCTCCTGCTGTGAAAACCGGATGATCTGAGTTCAGATCGTGAGAACCCACATAAATCTGGATGCAGTGGTTCAGCAAATTTCATCTCAGCACCCCTACCAGGAGGTGGGAAGTGATCAGAAGAGAGCGCACAAAAGCTCCCAGGCCAGCTGTCCTACTGTGAGCAACAGTGTACTAGAGAGCCTGTCTCAAACAAGCTAGGAGATGAGTACTGAGTTCTCCATACATGCCGTGGCACCTGTGTACACACACACACACACACACACACACACGGCGGGGGGAAGAGAAAGTAAGTTCAAGATCAGCATCAGCTGCATGACAAGTTTGAAGGCAGCGTGGGTTACATGAGGTCTTGTCAAAAAGAAAGTTATAAAATAAATAGTGATAGTTATGTAACATTGTGTGCATGTAATTAATAACACTAAACTAATTATACACTAGGAGTGTCTGGAATTGAGTATTTAAGCTTTTATCACAGCAACTGCTTTTATCACAATAACAATATTTAAGGCAAGTAGAAGTATTGGTAGCAGAAGCAATCCACAACAAATACTTTTTTCAATAGAGCAGCATTTCCCTGACTCCAGAAGGAAGCAAAGCCAAGAAAAATATCTTTAAATCTAGGCCCCATACACTCCCCTAGATTGTGTGCAACCAGACATGAACTCACAATCAAGAATTTTGGCTATAGTGAAACAAACAACTGCAAATGAAAACCTAGAAGAAACCAACAATAAGTACAGGTTTGCAAAGATTTCCAATATTGAAACTACCTGCTGGATGTAAACTCATAAAGTCAAAGATTTTTATATTTCCTTTAGTAGATTAAAATTTCTATATAATATTCAAAGAAATTTGAGAAATTTAAATGAACTATCAGTAAGAGACCATACGAATTATCATAAATGATTATTGAAAAATCCAAATAGTACTTCTAGAAATGAAGGGATATAATAAATTAGACATAGTTGAGGAGAGAATTTGGTTGACTACAAGGTCAACCTGAGGAAATTATTTAGAGATAAAATTATGTAAAATAATGAAAAGGTAAGATGTATGATAAAGAAAGTCAAAATATTCAGCATACATTTAATTAGAAACAAAAGGAAATGAATTTAAAAATTTAAAGACAAGAAATAAAGATGAATATTTTCCATGAGCAATAGAAAAACAACATTTGAAATAGTACAGTATGTAACATGTAGGATATTTTAGAAATGTACATTAAATACATTGTTGTAAAGTACAGAATATTTACATATATTGTTAAATTTTAGGATGTCAGAAAAAATGACAGAGCCCTAAGAAAAATCACTATCAACCCAAAAGTGTATACTCTGCAAAACTGTCTTTCAGGAACAAATGTGAAAAACTATTTTTACAGAGACTCAAAATCTGAAAAAATTACTCACTAACAGAACTTCACTAAATGAACTAAAAAACACTTTAGAAAAAAGGAAAATGAGATTACAGACACAACTGTTGTGGGATAATATTTTTGTACACTGTAAAGACATGTCTCTGCCTAAGGTGTCTTCTGATTGCTTTAATGAAGAACTGGATGGCCAATTACTAGGCAGGAGTGAATAGGCAGGATTTCCAGGGAGAGAGAGGAACTCTGGGAAGAAGAGAGGCGGAGAGGTGCCAGCATGACACTGAAGAACTTGGACCTCAGGTACAGAGGAGAGGTAACTGAGTCACATGCAGAACATATGCTAATAGAAACAGGTTAATAAGTTATAAGAGCTAGTTTGGAAAGCACCTAAGCGAAGGTCAAACTTTCCTAATTAGTAGTAAGTCTCCATGTCATTATTTGTGAGCTGGAGTCCCTAAGGAGGGTCTGACTGCACACAACAGCAGGATGGTTATTAAAGAACTGGTACAACCCAGGCGTGGATGGGCACCTGAAATCCAGCACTCGGGAGACTTGAGAGTTAGCTGTCTACATTCAAGCAAGCCTGAGCTTCATAGCAAGACTCTTTCTCAAAATAATAAAAATAAAGGTTGACAAGAAAACTTAACAGATAAAAGCATTTGCCATGCAAATATGACCATCTAAATTCTGTCTCTGGGACCCACGTAAAGGTAGAAGGATTGAACTGACCCCACAAAGCTGTCCTCTGATCTCCGTACTCATGTCATAGCATAGGCATGCTCATATACCTGCCACATAATAATAATGATGAGGAGGAGGATGATGATGATGAGGAGGAGGAGGATGATGATGCTTTTAAAAAAGAGAACAAATACAAATAAAATCATTCATTTCTTATTGGTAATAATAATTATTACAATGCCCAATGTGGAGACAAAAAGATAGACCAAAAGGACCAGAAAGTAGGAATTCTTTTGGACTCTTTAAAGTGAACAAAGCCAATGTTACCACGTCCACTAATCAACCTCCATAGGTTGAGAGAAATGGTTTGCGTAGCTGACTAGCCTGATTTTCTGTGAGGAAGTCTACAAAGGAGTAACTAACCCTGACCCACTGTGGAGAACCCAGGATGGAGAGACTGAGCCTGACTGTCCATAATGGACACTGTGCCATGCACATCTATTGGGCTGTGAAGAAGCTATACTTTTCAAATATCAGCTCCCCAAATGAGCCTCTAACCCTACTCAGCATTCCTGATCTAGGACACTGTCAGAACAATAAAGCTAATGTGTACACTGGTCTCTATTCTGACCCTTTCCCACCATGTTTTTGTTGGTATGTGTGTGTTTTACTTCTAGATTTTCCCTTTTTTCAAATTACATGTCTTTTGTTTATTTTGTGCATTATGTAATCCGTGTGTGTGTATGGAAGTCAGAGGACAACTTTGAAAATAAACTTTCTCCCTACACTGTCATCGAGCATCAAACTCCAGTTGCCAGACTCGTTTCTGGCCCCAAATTCTCCATTTTGAAGATGAGCAAAAAGTCAACCCCAAAAGTACTTTAAATAATCATAACCATATTACCACAGATGCTGTCATGTGTATGTTATTTTTATGTAGCAAACATGTGATCTATGACTACCATGTCAGACTCATGTGGGGCTTTCATTTAAAAGACCGTTACGCTGCTGACCAATCTTAATCTCTGGAAATTGTCCCCTAACACTTTAAACAAAATCCTTCAATATTCGTTCAGCTGTACTTTGGACCCACAACCATGAGTGACTGAAGAGTCATGAGCAGGCACCATGAGGCACGTAGAAAGCAGATGAGCATTGACATCAGTCATCGTGAGAGGCTTTGGGAGTTGCTGAAGAACCTCTCTACCAACGGACCTTGTTCAGTCTTAGGATTGGTGTCCTAGTTAGGTTTCTACTTCTGTGATAAAGACCATGACCAGAAGAACTGAAAGGAGTTTATTTCATCTTACAGCTCTCAGGCCACATTCCATGACTGAGGAAAATCAGAGCAGGAAAACTCAAGGCAGGAACCTGGAAGAAGGCATTGAAGCAGATACCATGGAGGAGTGCTGCCTACTCTTCATGACTTGCTTAGCCTGCTTTCTTGTACAATTCAGGAGTACCTGCCAAGGAGTGCCACTGTACACAGTGAGCTGGGTCCTTCCACATCAATTATTAATCAGGAAAATGCCCCTGCAAGCTTGTACGAAGGCTGTTGTAGGAGGCTGTTCATTCATTCCCAGCTGCTCAGACCCGAAATAATCACTCAGAAACTGTATTAATTAAATCACTGCTTGACCTATTAGCTCTAGCTTCTTATGGCTATCGCTTACATCTTAATTTAACCCATTTCTATTAATTTATATTTTACCATGAGGGTCGTGACCTACCAGCAAGGTTCCAGCTGGCAGCTTATATCTTTCCCCTCTGGTGGCTACATGGCATCTCTTTGACTCCACCTTCTTTCTCCCAGCATTCAGTTTAGTTTTCCCACCTAGCTCTACTCTACCCTATCACAGTTTTCCCACCTAGCTCTACTCTACCCTATCACAGGCCAAGACAGATTCTTTATTAATTAACCAATAAAAGCAGCACATATACAGAAGGACTTACCAAACCTACAGTCCAATCTTGTGGGATCATTTTTTTTTTCAATTGAAGTCCCTTCTTCCTAAAATGACTATAATTTCTGTCAAGCTGACAAGTAACTAACCAGGACAATTGAGTACTTTTCAACCCTGCAAACCAATATATTACTATCAAGCCATAATCTTTCCTTCCTTGTTTATCCCAAAGTCTCCATATTAATGTCAATACCTCAGTATAAAACTTCTGAAATTTCCATCTCCAACTTTTGAAATTTCCGTAGTCTTTACAAATTAAAATACTTTGAAGAGTTCAGTCTTTTTAAAACATCCAAGGTCTCTTTCAATGTGCAAAGCCTCTCTAAAATGTCCAAAATCTCCCAAGTGTGGGCTCCTAAAAAATACAAAAGCAAAAACAAAAAAAGCAAAACAAAACAAAAACAAAGTGACATTCTTTCTTTTTCCAAGAGGGAAGAATCAGGGCACAGTCATAATCGAAGCTAAGCAAAATCAAATTCCAGCAATACCATTAATTCAGCATCTGTTGTCTGGGACTCACTATCTTCTGGGCCCCAGCAGTCAAGCACAGCCCTGCTTCTTCAGTTTTGCCCTCCACAACGCATCAGCTTTTCTAGGCTCAGGCTGGCTTTGTTCAGTATCTACTGCTGTCCTTGGTGGACATCCCATGTAATGGTATCTCCAAAGTGCTGGGGTCTCCACTGCGAGTTAGCTGCATATTCACAAATAATCTCTCCTGGGCTTTCTTTGGGGATTCTAACCCTGGCACATGGTGCCAACTCTCAACTTTTCTCCGTGATCCCTTCAATCCTGGGGTTTCTATTAGAATGAGGCTCACCTTCACCAGTGACCTCTCCTGGTCTTTCCAGGTACCAACCCTCAGCTGCTCTCCATGACCCCTTCATGCCTCCAGAACAAGTCCAGGTATACCCTAGAGCCCCTCTGTATCACAGCTTCTGTGTGCTGATCCCAAGAAAACACTTCCGGAAGATTTTATCTCAACGATGCAGGTCTCTTCTTACTCTCTGTTGGTTCTTCCTCTTCAACTGACCAGTAACAATGGTTCCAACAAAACAAAGGTTTCACTTTTGCGGTTCTTGTCTTTGTTAATCTGATTTATCAGCCCTGGGAGACCAAGACCACACACCTTAATTACAATTATCACTCATATGATCAGAGTAGAGTCTTTGCTACCCTCTAAAACTCCTGAAGTCGGACCTCCATTGTCTGTACTACTCTCAATATTGTTTCCCAAGCTTCCACGATAGTAACCCTCGGAGCTCTGAATACGCAATAGCTTTTCCAGTCCAAAGTTCCAATGTTCTTCCACATCTTCCCCCAGGACGATATGGCAGGTTTATTACAACAATACTCCATGAACCTGGTGCCAATTTCTGTCCTAGTTAGGCATTTAGCTCTGTGATAAAGATTACACCCAAAGGCAACTGGAGAGGAAAGATTTTATATCAGCTCACAACTCTCAGGTCACACCCCATCCCAGAGGGAAGTCGAGGCAGAGCCTTAAGGCAAGATCCTAGAGGGTGAGAACAGGTACAGGTCGTGGAGGAG
This sequence comes from Microtus ochrogaster, assembly GCF_000317375.1. Classification (NCBI taxonomy): domain Eukaryota; kingdom Metazoa; phylum Chordata; class Mammalia; order Rodentia; family Cricetidae; genus Microtus; species Microtus ochrogaster. The sequence goes on along the minus strand of NC_022014.1, from coordinate 16,547,383 downwards.
TGCTAGTTCCTCATGACTTGCTCAACCTGCTTCCTTAAGCAACCCTGATTGCTCTTCGAGCTGTTGAGGGAGGGGACTTGATAGGGGAGGGGGAGGGGGAGGGAAATGGGAGGCGGTGGCGGGGAGGAGGCAGAAATCCTTAATAAATAAATAAATTTAAAAAAATTAATTACGGGCTGGAGAGTTGACTCAGTGGTTAAGAGCACTGTCTGCTCTTACAAAGGTCCTGAGTTCAATTCCCGGCAACCACATGGTGGCTCACAACC
>NC_022014.1:16529883-16547017 GCF_000317375.1 Microtus ochrogaster | reverse complement strand
AATTAATTTAAAAAAAAGCAACTCAGGACCACTTTGCCTGAAGTGGTACCACCCACATAGTCTGGGCCTTCCTGAAACCATCATCAATCATGAAAATGCCCCATAGGCTTGTTCACAGGTCAGTCTTGTAGTGGCATTTTCTCAGTTGAGGTTCCTTTTTCCTAAATGACTCTATCTTTGTCAGGTTGGCAAAAAGCAACCAGGATTATCACTCTTCTTTATTCTATTCCAAACACAAACACACACATTCACATAATACACACACACACACACACACACACACACACACACTGTGAGTTATCCTGCAATAAGACAAGTCCAGAATCACAGGAAGACAAACAATATTTAGGCAGATCCTTCAAAGCAGAGATTGACCATGGCCACCAAGGAAAGGCAGTAGAGTGCTCAGTGCCTGGACTGTTACTGCAAGTCATATAGAAGCCACTGAGTGATGTGGGATTCCCCTATGTGTGCTATGAATATGTTTTATTACCATTGGTTATTAAGGAAGCTGTTTCAGCCAATGTCTTAGTAGAGTAAAGCCAGACAGGAAATCCGAACAGAGATATAGAAAGAAAATAGGCAGAGTCAGGAGACACCATGTAGCTGCCAGAGGAGATGCCATGTAGTCACTGAAGGAGAAAGATGCCTGCCAGACTCTTACCAGAAAACTACAGCCTTGTGCCGATACTCAGATTAATAGAAATGGGTTAATTTAAGATTTAAGAGTTAGTTAACAAGGAGCCTGAGCTAATAGTCCAAGCAGTGTTGTAATTAATACAATTTCTGTGTGATTACTCAGGTTTTGGGCAACCGGGAACAAATGAGCAGTCTCCATCTACAACTGAGGGATAGTAATTTATGTTCTTCAAGAGCCACTTTGTGGGACTGAGGGCATTAGGAGCACTTGCTGCTCTTCCGGACTACTCAAGTTCAGTTCCCAGAACCCATACTGAGCAGCTCGCAACCACATGTAACTCTGGCTCTAGGGCATCAAATGGCCTCTTCTGGCCTCCATGGGTACCTGCACATATGTGGCATACACACACATACACACACACACACACACACACACACACAGACATAAATAATATTTTAATTATTTAATTATTTATGTATCTCTTAACCCAACACTTAGGAGGTTAAGGCAGGAGCATCATGAGTGTAAGCCTAATCAGGTTACATAGTGAATTCAAGGTTAGCCAGGACTGCACAGTGTGACCCTGTCTTAAACAAACATTTTCTAAAAATTTGCTAGAGACAAGGAAAGCAATATGGAAGCTAGTTAGATGACTGCAGAATCTACCAGGTGAGCAGTGGTGGCTGGCTGGGTTTGTGTTGCAACAGTGGGCTGGGAAAAAGCCATAAGATTATGGAATTTGTAAAGAAAGTCAATTAGCTCCATAGCAAAACTAGTATGTCAGTGAAGGGTGGAGTCAAAGCCAAAGAGCGTTTTAGCCTGGCATTTACAGAGCTGGGGAAGACTGTGGAATGAGCACAGTATAGAAGGGGAACAACGTAAAGACAGACATTCTAAATTTGGCTTGCCTACTGGATGTCTAAGAGGAGAGGCTGAGGAAGCCCCTGAGTCCCTGAGCACGGGGTGAGGTATTTTGTCTGACGTAAGCGACCTTAGGGATGCAGAACTTCTAAGACCCTAGCCCAACACCACCAACTAGAAAGTGGCCTCTTACCCACTTTGCCATTCTGCTTCCTTGGTGACTCAAGTTGAAGCGAGGCCTGCATCTGAGAGGAGAGAACAGTGTGTCAGTGCATGGCTATGGTGGCCAATTGTCCCTGTCCCATCCAGAGCTGTTTCTGGGTTAGGTCTCTATCTGCATCCCCTCTCAGTACCCAATTTGCCTTTCGAAGAAATTATTTCCCAGGAAATGGGCACCCCATGTTTCTCTGAGCCTGCGAATTGAATGGGGGGGATGGTATTGGGAGCTTTTATTACTTCTTTCTCTCTTTTTCCTTTATCCTTAGTTTTTTGGAAACTGTCCGGGGACATGGTGGTGCTGCTGCTGGTGGCAGCAACGGCTACAATCAGAGCTATTTCGAAGCAAAGAACTAATTTACTGCATGAATGACTTTAGCTCAAAAGAAGAAATAAGGACGATCGGGAGTCCTAAGGGAGCAGAATAATAGGGTAATTTACCCGGGGAGATGAGGGAGATGGGAGAAACACTCGGGATAATTCTTTTGCATAATCTTTGTTTTATATTTTTGCCCTTTCTCCTTTGGCCCCTCTGGGGGTTGAGCCTCAGCTCGGAGATGCTCTGCCTATCTCCAGGGTAGGAACTAGAAAAAGATGAAAGAGCAAGGGAAAAGGACTCCTTAGGCTGGGGAAGGGAAGGGCGAGAGGCGCTTGCATGGCTGTTTTGAAAAGCAGTCTGTATTAAGAGGTGGTCTGGGGTTGTCCTCTTCCCATGAGCCTTGGGAGAGGCAAGGGGTTGTAAACTATCCCTTCATCCACCCAGGTGCCCGTGGAGGTGTGGCTGTCTGCACCACTGGATCGTGATGGCCTCACAGTACGAGCGCACTGCTGCCATGGGCTCTTCATTTCCCAGCACAGGTATGGGCTAGCAGTGAGGCTGGAGAGGGAGGGAAAGGGAGGAAGAGGCACTGAGATATGAAAGAAACCAATGCAGGGCCAGGGGTGAAGGGGAAGACTGGAAGCCTGAAACTCCTCCCCTTTAGGGCGACAGGCAAGAGAAAAAGCAGAACTCCTCATCTCCAACTACTAAAGAAGACAGGCACTATGCAAATTACCTACAAAGTGCCTTGATTCTCCAGCCTCCAAATGCTTGCTTCCCCCGCTCTGGGGCCAGCATTCAAGCTTGGGGTGTTCATTTTGTTCCCTCTTTTTTAAATAACAAACTTAGCATTTTATTTGAAAAGAGTCTTAACTAAAAATAAATTAATTAAAAATTGAAATAAAGAATATCTTTCCCACAGTCATACAGAGAGGAGGAAGGAAGTCGACTGTGAGTCAGTGCTCCTGGAAGCAGAGCACTGGGTACACAGGGCCTATGCAGGCCAATGGGCTCCTTCTATTCCTGCATATACAAGGGATTTCATTTGTTTAGATGGAACGTTCTTTGACAACCTCATGTTTATACAATGTATCCCTACCATTTCCAGCTCCCATTACCGTCCCCCAACTCCTCCCACTGACCCCCTCTTTGCAACAAGTCCCCCTCCTAGGCCCACATATTTTTGGTTTGTTTGTTTGGGATTTGGGGTTGGATTTTTTTATGACTCATTAAGTCTGGTAGGGCTGCCTACATGAGCGTGGGGAGGGGTTTACTCACTGGAGCATGGGCAACTTAAAAACGACCATTACACTGCTGAAGAAAATGATTCCCCATGCCCCAGGAGCCGTTAGCTACCAGTAGCTTCCCAGAGAGGCCTGGGGCCGTATAAGCCCTTCTTTCCCTATTGAGAGAATTCCTGACGGGCCAAGTCTTGGTTCTTGTCCGTCTTGTACAGCTAACCACAGCTGCAGTGGTTATGAGTCCAACATGCCAGCATTCCCCAGCAGTCCTCTGCATCCTAGTGCATGCATCCTTCCCATCTTCTCTTCTGCAATGTTCCTCGGAGCCTCTGAAGAGTGATATCGGTGTCCCGTCTAGAGCTGTGAGTGCTCAGCCATCACTTGGTCCCCACACTTTGACTAGTTGTGTGTTTCTGCATTAACCACTGTCCAGTGCAAACAGGAGTTCTGCCGGCCAAGGCCGAGAGCAGCACTAATCTGTGGGTGTAAATCTAAATATTTCCAAGACAGTTTGGCAATGTATTCGTTTAGCAAAACAATGGTAATAGTCTCACCCCAGGGGAGGGAGGCTATGATCTCCTCAACTTTGGGGTTTTGACCTGGTAGAGAAAATCAGGTATGAATTCCCTCCTGTGGGACAAGTCCCAGATCCCATCTGAAGACAACTGGCTAGCTCTGTAATAGTCGTGACTACTGACCCAGTGGACACGCAGTGCCTGACAGGTGGATAGTGTCACTCACAGATTTTGTAACTGGGTAAGATTGTTGATGGCTTCTCTCCCCTCGTGACCGACATAGCGTGTGCTGGCATTATGCAAGCCCATCAGCAGGGGGAAAGCTTCCAGCTCAGTTACAGCTTGGTTTCCCTATTCCCTGAAACGAAGGTGTGTGTCACATCTTCAGCCACAGGGTTTCACCAGTTGTTCTTGTGGGCAACAGTCTGCTTCATTGTGGGAAACTTCTGGGGCCTCCCTGACCAACAACACCCATAGGGAGGTACAGGGAGTGTTGTACTTCTTAATAAACTGCCTCTATTTCTACCACCAGTGTCCCTGGTCCAGTTCATTGTTCTGGGACACAAAAGCAGGTAAATCTCAGTTGGGTGCCCTTAAGAGTCCAATTCATGCCTGTAGGACTCTGGGAAAGGAGTTAATGACAGACTTTACTCCAGTTCCAGGGTGCCCTATGTACGTAACCTTGTCCAGATTCTGAGCTCTGCATTTCCTCATAGGTAAAATCAAGACTGCATCTTCTTCAAAGAGAGCTATGGGCATGAGACGGGATGCTGCCTGACAAGGCTCTTTGTAAGCGGCCGAGCTGCAGATGGACACAAGGTTACTATTGCTGCTATTTGTCAGTGAGGGAAACAGTCCTAGACATATAATAAGACATGGCTTATCCAAAGTCACACTGCAGGTAATACAGAGCAGAGACTTGAATCTTATTATAGGAAACACCATGTAAGATGGTGGTTAAGAACAAGGATGAGAAGGTCAGTGAGAATATTGTTGGTAATACCTGTGGAAATTACCAGGTGATTTTTCTTGAGTATAAAAATGGGCATGGGGACTCCTGAGCTGGGATCTATGGTGGAGATAGGGACTGGGCTCAACTTCAAGCACATGGAAACCTGGGAGTCATAGCATCGTGTGGAGGCAGAGCGTGGCTTGAGGCACAGCTGGCAGGAGGGTTACTCAGAGGAAACACCACAGGTGAGAGCTCACCTTCAGGACTCTTGCTGGAACAAACACTTTAATCCCAGGAGGATGGCGACAGATAAGATATTTGATCACTGTGTTGAGGATGTAGGATTCAGGCTAAACCTACTCAGCAGGATTCCTGCTTGAATTGGGCAATGGTTGCCTGATGGGAAAAGATGCTGATCGGTCTGGATACAATTTTGCCAAGAAAAGACATACATCAGAGCCAGGTCATTTGGGCTGATGTTGCTGTGGGGCTCTCTGTTTTTGGTTCACGTCCCTGTGATTCTAATCTCCCCAACTGTGAAGCAGGGTGTGATAAAAGCACCTAGCACAGTGGGCTATGTTTGCATCAGAGTCTGGGCCTTGGCAACCCTAACAAACCAGGCTTGGCCATCTTTTCTCAACAAGTCAATTGAACCAGTAATAGCGAAAGAAAAGAAACATGCTGGGATTAAAGACCAAGAGACCCAGTGACTCCACAAATGTCTTCCTGGTGTTCTTAGGGTGTAGAGGGCAAGGAAAGAAGGGAAAAGAGGAAGAAAGGAAGCACTGGGATCTTGAAACGGGAGTAAGGGAATAGATCTGCAGTAGAATTTCAGGCCTGTGTGATAAAGTCCTCCAGGGATGGGAGGTCTTGAAGCTCAGAGAAGCAAGCCTAGATAATGTGTGACGTATGCTCTGTGATAGAGGTAAGGGATTGAGGTTATATGACTTGTGCTGTGTGTCAGGGACCAGTCATTCTCTAGGTAGGGTACTGGGTCTGGTTAATGTATAATTTATATTACATGACAGTAGTCAGGCTGCCTTCCACCCACTGGATTGCTGAAGGGAGGGGTTGTCCTTGCTCAGCTTACAGCTCTCTCTGCTTAGGCACTGGCTACCTGGAGGGCCTGAGTTCTCTATTAATGTGAGATTTCGTTTAGAGCGCTGGAGCCATGCACACCTCAGCAGTTCCAGTCAAGGCGTGGCATTTCCTATCGCGTTATCTCAGCTCCAGTGTCTCCTGAAAGGACCTTTGACAAATATATATTTCCCCAGGAGACAAACTTCTTGTCTTGCTAGCCCAAGGGCTCCAGCCTTTTCCTCCTCCCTATGTTGTATTGCTGGGAAAATTCCTATACATCGTGGGATTACCATTTCTATAGTCTGAAAGCCAAATGGAGGTGGACTGGTGTCTGTCATGTCATTGTCGTTCCCATCAGGGTGGTTACAAGAGCTGTTGTGCATTAGTGTATACAGACACAATATTGAGAAAGATTTTTTTTGTTAAGTTGTTTTTTTAATTTTTTTATTTATTTACGCATTTATTAAAGATTTCTGTCTCTTCCCCGCCACCGCCTCCCATTTCCCTCCCCCTCCCCCAATCAAGTTCCCCTCCCTCGTCAGCCCAAAGAGAAAGTTTGTGAATTTATTCCCTGGGGGTTCTGCAGATCGCTACACATCTATTATATTCTAACTCACTGGTTACCGTTGCAACTCCAATATGAAACTGGAAAGGTTGAAGGAAGGGATGTGTCTATTGCATTTCACAGCCCTCGCATCCTGAACCTGGCATGCCATTGGAGTTCCATGAAATTTTGCAGAGTGATTGTTCATGTGATTCAGAGTGGTGGGTACATCGTTAGTTGTGAGGGACACTCCTGGGTAGTCTCGGTGCCACGTCCTTTCTTTACCAGGTTTCTCAGAGCACCAACAGTTTGGGCTATAAATCAACTTCTTCCCATTACCTAGAAAGATAAGGGTGTGGGGGCTCTACAAGGTATCAGTGTAAGAGAATCAAAGAACCTAAACTTGATTTTTTTTTTCAAACAGGACCATGGCTGAGTTCTGAAAGCTGACAGTGACCATAACCATGACATGGTCAATTAAGGCACTGGAGAGTTGGAGAGGGAAATCCCTAAGGAGTCCTTCACAGACTGTGTTTCCTAAATCTCCAGGTACACCCTCCCAATCTAATCTAGAAAGGGCTCATGTGTCTGGCAGTCTAAAACATGCAGACCACTTCACTTGTTTCTTTGGTCATAAAATTCAGCCTTGGCCACAGTTTCTTGTGCCCTGACCTTGCCCCACCCCAGACCTCTTTGTCCACCCACTATAATTAAGCAGTCGCAAAAGCTTCATAAAGGACCAGTTATTGCCCAAACACAGTGAAAGTGTAATCCTGTTACCTGTCTATAAATTTTGCCGCTTAGTGGGTAACAGTTCCTATTCTATAATGGAGTGGGTTCTGAGTTTATGGCTGTAGCTATTGCATCGCTGTAGCCTGTGGTTTTACGGCACTGTTTCTATAATAAGCCTTAGTTTTTAATCTTTCTCCTCGTACCCTGCAGCCAGAGTCTCCTGGGTGTGGGGGCAGGGGCAAGACTTCGTGTCCAATGGCTCTAGGCCACCTGTCATAGCAAAAATCCCAGCCAATGCCAAAGAAACACACCTGCTCCTTCATCAAATAAGAAGGTCACCTACCCCGGAGGGAGGAGGCCCAAGCAGCCCAGATGCCCTCCATGTCAGAGGCCCAAGTTCTAAAAGCAGCAAGTTCGTTCTGTAAATGTGCCAAGGCAGGGACAGCTGTTCATGGCCCCAGGAGATGCCCAAGATAGGGCATAGGGTAAGTCAGGGATCAGATAAACGGGTCAGAAGAAGGAGGCCTGCTGTTTGGAAGTTCTGACCCTGGCTGTAGACACACCATCGAGCAGGGATGAAAGAGCTGCTGTCCATGGTGCTGACTCATGATTGTGAGCTGGTCTTGGCTGTTTCTTCCAACTCCAGGATTGTAATGACCCCCTATTCCCCCCCCCCTCTCTCTCTCTCTCACACACACACACACACACACACACACACACAAGCAATGACATTGTCATCAGTTTTACATTATTGACACAAAATAATGTAATGTTGGCAATTCTGTCACAATTTCCAACTATTTCTAGGAACGTGCTTTCTCCTCTGGGCATTTCAGGCGCTCCTCCCCTTAACACACCTCTGCTCCTCACATAATCCCTCCACACTGTGCAGAGGTGAGAAATGAAGTATCAATGGCAATAGCGGGCTCGGGAGTGAGGAGATTTGGTCCCAGCAGGATGCCTCACCACCTACAGATTTACTATTGCAGGGAGCCACCAAACAACCCTTGTGGAGCAGAGCACATTGTTTGAACACTTCCAATTTTGTAAAGTCACTTAGTGTGACAAAAAATTTTTCCCAAGAGGCATATTTGAGATCTAAAGGGCAAAGATAAGGAGAGAGAAACCTTACCCGATCCCCTTTCTCCAGAGAAGGAAAAGGAATTGACTCTCCCCAAGAGGGAATCTAGTATTTCACTTGTTACAAGCAAGAAGAGCAGAGAGGCCTGCAGATGGGAAAAGATGGGCAATAATTGCAGGGCAATTTAGGATAACTCAATAAGAAGTGCTTTTAGGCTATTTCTGTTTCTGCTCTTGCACCTGCATTAATTTTGGAATGAAAAAAGGATGGGCTGCGAACTGGAAACTACAGTCCCCCACTTGCTATCGGGTGAGCTGGAGCCAGATAATCTCTCTGTTCCTCCACTGCCTAGCTACAAAACTGGAATGATTAAAGCAGTTACCATTGGCTGTGGTTCAGATGCTCTGGGCCCTCCAAAAATCCATGTCTCTGAAGTCTTAATTCCCAGTGTAGCTCAGTTGGGAGGTAGAACTCTTGGGGAGGTGCTTAGGCCATGAAACTTGAGCCCTCATCAATGAATCAATACTTCATAAAAGAGCTTGATGTTGGGATGGAGGGAGCTTGTCCTTCTACCTTCCACTGTGTGGTGATGTAGCCATTCCCAATCCTGATGACACAGTATCTTTTTTATTTTTTTTGAGACAGGGTTTCTCTGTGTAGCTTTGATACCTGCCCTGTAACTTACTCTGTAGGCCTCACTCGAACTCACAGAGATTCTCCTACTTCTGCTTCCCAAGTGCTGGGATTAAAGGCATGTGCCACCACTGCCTGCCTAACACAGTAGCTATTTTTTTTAAATATTTTATTACACTCATCTACTTAACGTATGTGTGCATGCACACATGTGCACCTATGTGTCAAAAGGACAACTTGCAGAAGTTAGTTCTCTCCTTCCACCATATGAACCCCGGGGATTGAACTCGGGTCATCCAGCTTAACAGCAAGAGTCTTTACCAGCTGAGCCATCTCAACAACCCCTGATATTGAGTACAACAGCATGAGTGGTGCAAGATGTCCTTCTGCACAGGACTCTTGTACAGACTTCACGAAATGCAAAGACCAAGCACCAAATGCATAGTGATCACTTAGTCAATGGTGGGCTCCCTTCTTCCTTCCTCTGGTGCCTTTTCTCAGATGACCAATCTTTTAAATACCTCCTTAGAAATTTAAGAAAAGCTCACTTGCATTTCAGATGGCTGAGGTTCAACATCTTTCCCCGCATCAAAGCCAGAAGCAGGGAAAATGGGACTGTTTCATGCCGGTTGTCATGCAAATGTGTTTTTGATGAGAGAGCCATTTGGACTCCATGGAAGAAAGGACCATCCACACTCCTTTCATGGGAAGGGGAGGGAAGAGCATAGGGAAAAATACCAGCTCCCATTCTCCATGGCCCCCTCCGCCATGTGCACATTGATGAGATTTGGGGAAATGGGTACCACAGTCCTGACCAGTACAGCATCACAATAAAAATGGAGGGATGGAGTGACTATCCTCTAGCTCTGGCCCCATTTCAAGCATACAGTGTCCTGGCTTGGAGACAGCATTTGAGTTTTGCATTTTGTCTTTCGTGACTCAAAGCTCTGAGCACTTGCCACGTTTGTGCCTAAAACACCAAAATGCCATGTTGCACATCAACAGCATGTGCCTTTTTAAATTGGCCAACCTAACAGGTACGATTTAAAATTAAATTTGGTGACTAGCAAGTAGAAAAGGTATGACTGGAGATAGGCCAGACCTGAGATGGGTGGTTGATTGTTGGAGGCCAAAAGGAATGCAGGGGTGGGGTAGAGGGTGAGAAGATGGGGAGACTGAGGCCTTGGAGGAAAAGGACTCTTCTAAAGCCCTACTCCTTTACCTTCCTCACCCACTGTCTCTGCTGGAGCAGAGGGCAGTGTCTAGCATCTTCAACTCAGAGGACTGAGATGTAATATTGATCTTTTTGCTTCCGGTTTGAGCTTTTCTGCCCCCAGATGATCAGGAAAGGATCAAAAGAATCTTTTCCTCATGGATTCCTTGATATATTCCCTTTTGAGCAAATTTGGAAAGTAAGAGTTCCCATGCTGAGTGTGAGATTGCATAGACCTGCACACATGAACGACCACATGCCTCTCGACTGGGATCGGTGTGTGGGGTTGTGTGGCGTTGTGCTCAGCTGGGACCAGGACACCTGCCACCCAAGGCTAAGGACTTCTGCTCATCTTTCTGACTCTGGACTTTATACCTTCTCCCTTCAGCGCTCCTAACTTCCCCCACTCCTTCACATTACCCAGAATTGGGATAAAACCTTCTTTATTGGCCCAGGAGCACTCCAAGGGGAACAGCAGGTATCTTCTCAAGTTGGGTCCCCAATTCCACTGGGATTCATGCCTCCCCTATCAAGCTGAGACTACTGCAGACTAGGAATTGGGTCTCCTCCAGAAGGCCCGACTGTCTCTTCCTCTTGCTCCATAGTGCTCAGCATGGTAGCCCAGAGAATTGAGGTAACTACTACTATTCTCTGACCAGGAGTTCTTTTGGGAACACCACATCTTAAAAGCAATGAAAAAGAAATTGCAGCTTCCAGGAATCAGTCTCTCTCTCTCTCTCTCTCTCTCTCTCTCTCTCTCTCTCTCTCTCTCTCTCTCTCTCACACACACACACACACACACACACACACATTTTTTACAGTTCTCCCTCCCACCCTCCCTCGCCCCAGCATTGATACATATTCATTATTCAGTGTATCCAGGAGCAGGAAAGTGTCTGAGAGCTTTGCTGCTGAGATGTTGGTCAGGGTCTGTGACTTGTGGGGAGAGAAGAGGACCGTTGTGCACAGGGAATCGCTCAGGTTTCCTCTCCCTGGTGCTGGGTTGTTTTTACTCCCATCCTGGAAGCAGACAAACACCTGTAGAGCAGGAAGCATAGCCAAAGGGTTGAGAGTATATGGGGGTGATCTTGGTGGAGCACTGAGAGCAGAAAGCCTCTGCTCTACTTCATAAGGACAAGGTCAGGCTACGCCCTGATACCTCCCCACATCATCCAAGCTTCACATTGGGCCCCAGACCCTCACTTCTTATTTCTTGCTTTTTTTTTTTAAAGACAGGAGCTATCTACAGATATCTTTATACCTCCTGGTTGGCCTGAAACTCCTGACACAGCTCAGGCTCTTTGAATTTGTAACAATCCTCCTGCTTCTGCCTCTTGAGTGCTTGGATTGTAGGTATGTGCCACCATGCCTGGTGTCACCTCTGAATAAACTTTGGAAGCCACTCCATGTGTTCTCAGTCTATACATTGGTATGTATAGATAGACACAGAGCATCCTGTGGAACAGCGTTACGTTGATACCCCTCATTGAAACTCAGAATTCCAAACTCCCGGTCAGGATGGAACCTGGTAGAGTACCCAGGAGTCAGAGAGGGTGGCTATCCACATCCTGGCATGGCTGTATTCATGTCCAAGTCACTTACCCTCTCTGGTAATGGTTCCTTGGTATTGAAAAGGGGAAGAAGGATGAGTGATGTTGAGAATTAAATGAGGTACCATGTATGAACATACTTCTCACACAAAGACAGACCTGCACGCCCTTATTTCAGCTGGCATTTCCTTTGCCCCAGCTCCTTGCTCTTCCCCCAACCTGGGCACCCCTGCCCTCACTTTTCCTGTCACACCCACTTGCCCAGGCTCTTTCTTCCCTGAGTGGAGAAAGGTAGGTTATTGGTGGCAAAGGTTCTCAAAGCTGGTGTGAAGACCCAGCCTCCTTGCTTCACTCTGTGTTTGTCCTGTCACTGTCTGGGTCTCCAAAGGGTCTCCAGGTCCTTATGCAACCAGATAGAGGCAGGAACAGGGCAGGGGTGGGAGGAAACAGGCGAGGTCGGTTGAGCTGGTCTCTTTGTTCTTGGAAAATGAATGCAATTTCCATTCCTTTCCACGGGAAGCTGAGTCCAGCTGTTGAGTGTATGACGGCTGGCTGCCGAGGTGTTGCCTTGGTGAGTAATGGCCCTGGCAATGGCTTTGCCCTCAGCTTGTACCTTGTGCCCCAAAGATGAACTTGGGGCCAGTGAGTCAGGGCAAGCTGCAGCTTCAGCTCAGCCCTGGCCCCACACGGGCACCCTGCTTTATACCTGCTCCAGAGAGCTGAGGAACTATCAAGGCTCCTTTGATTCACTGCCCCTGAGAAAGGATGAAGTCGAAATGGAAGGTGCTGGATCTACAGAAGCTATGGGCTCCTGACACTTGCCAGAGCCCAGCAATTAACCGTCCTTCCCGCTCCCCCATTATCTACAGAGGAAAGACTTTAAGGTCAAACAGAGCTACACTGAAAAGTCTGCTTATCACGTGTGTGGCCTTGTGCAAACTACTCAGCCTCAGTGTTCCCGTCTGTAAAAAGCTCTAATAGCAGCAGTATGCCTGAGCCGGTGGATCAACATAGCTAAAGTATCCCGTTCAGTGCCTAGAGCACAGTGGGTGCATAGTATGTGCCATTCTCTCTCTACCCAGTCAAAGGCCTCCTTAAGGCTTCTCAATTCCAACTGCTTCTTCAAACATTCCCAGGGGATAAGAATAGCTAGGGTGGGCCTCCCAGCCTCTTTCCAAGAGTCCTCTGGAAGGAAAGAATGCCTACAAAATCACGTTCACTGCTTGAAGGGACATGGGGGTCTAAGACTGGATGCCCAAGACATAGTAGGAGATGTTTTGTCTGGATCAAATCTTGACCTTGACTATGCCATAAGATAGAAACAGACACAAGGAGAATAGGCCACCTCTTGAATCTTTCCTGGTCCCTGATCACCAGGGCCCTAGAAGGGCCAAAGTGCCCCAGTCCTCAAAGACCTTGGAGAAAGGATGTTCATTTGGACCTGACCAAGAAAAGCTGAGAACTCCCTGGGGCATGATGGACCCTCTGCCAGCCCTCTCCTTGATCACATCCATACAGACAAGTACAAGCATGCTCAGAGACCCAACACCTGTCTCTGGAGCTGCCCACAGTGAAGTGTGTGGGTGGCAGGCAGGCCTCCTTCCTGTGTCTCCTGCCTCCTAGAGATGCTTAGTCTTCTGAGTTTCATCCCACTCATGGAGGGAGGGGCATTTGTAGAGCAGATCCCAGCCCCGAGCTCTCTGCACGTGATAACCTCTAAGGGCTCAGAGGAGTAGGTGCCCCATCAAGGCCAGAAGTAGTGGGTGTAGAACTCAAGCCGTACTTCTGACTCCCACACTCAGGCTCTCGCACATGCAGGCCCGTGTGCACCTGGCTCGGAGGGCTTCCTGGTATCAGGCAGCCTTATTCTGAGGAACCCTTTCGGCATCTGTAGAGGAAGGAATCCATCATCTCCTGTATTGTGAGGAAACTGAGCCACAGGAAGATAAGTGACTACTCCAAGAACATGTCATTAGAGTTGATTGTGACTCTGAGGAGGATTAGAATCTTCAAAACACACTCACACACACACATTAACACACTTTCACACATGTAAACCATATGCTCATATCCATGCATGCACACATACATACATATGCACTCTAGCACATACTCACATACAGATTCACATAGGCACACGCGTATACACACATTCATATATGCATACATATACACACTTACACATATGCACACTCACAGACACACATGTGCACACATTCATGTATATACATATAGACATATGGCATACACATACACACACATATATACCTTCTGAGACATACTCAAATGTGCACACCATACATGCACATACATATGAACATATTTGTTCATGTATGCTCAGATACATACACACACCATAATAATACACATAATAATACATATATACACATACATACACACAGGCACGAGAGAACACATAGTTCGCCCTGGAAGCAGTGGTGATGCCCACCACAGAGACCAGACGTTGGCATCTCTTAGGAAATAGCAGAAATACCCTTCCAAACCTCTTCTTCCTTCTCCTCAAAAATAACCTAGCCCTCTTTCCCTGGCTCCCCAATAGCCTCTGGTGGCGTTGCCAAGCCGTCCTGGAGGTAGGGAAGCAAGAGCAGGATGAAATATATGTAACATCTTATTAGTAAAGGACATCTGAGCCTCTAATTAAAATTTGCCTAATGACCCGACTTCTCTGTCATTTTTGCTCTCGGAAACATTAATTTAAGGTGACAGGTACTTAGGCAAGGGAAAATTAATTTTTCCTTTAAAAAATTAAAGGGGAAAAGAGCGGACTGCTCCCTTATTTATTTGTCTTTAAATTTTTTATTTACTTTTCAAGTTCTCTCCAACTCTGGTAAAACCTGACCCTGGAGAAAAGGTCTGAGAGAGAAAGGGAGAGGAAGGAGAGTGTCAGGGTGACTTGGTGATCCAGGCTTGTCCCAGGAGGGAGCTGCTGACCCCTGGGTGGGACTGTGTGCAGCTGTTTTACTGCAGTGCCTCCATCGCTCACTGGGAACAAGTAGAATGGACTGCTGGCTGCTACCAAAGGGATTCCAGGAACATCTTCGCACCCAGGCTGTTTGACTTGGCTGAACTGATGGTGTCTGTTTCCCCAGGAGCAGATGGTTCCTCGCTGACACTAGGTTGCAGCTTAGCTTCTGTCTGGGCATTCTTCCCCAGGCAACAGGCTGCAGCTTTTCAAGCTCCTCCTCTTGGAACCACCTGTGAAGAAAGGGTTGCAACGGGATCCAGGTTCACATCCTGCTCCCTGAGCCCATCTCCGGCCCTCCTGGTAGGGAGACAGGTCCATGGACAGGATGGCATTCCACTTTGTGTCTAAAGAATGTAGAAATGTTTACTCTTGTTTTTTATCTGTTGCTGTGATTTAAAAAAAAAAAAGCATCCTCATCAGAAGCAAATTAGGGGAGGAAGGGGTTTGTTTCAGTTAACAGATTGCAATGGCCCATTACTAAGGAAAGTCAGGGCAGAAACCCATGCAGAAACTTGAAGCAGACAAGTAAGGAAGAAGGCTGCCTTCTGGCTCACTCCTGCTCATGCTTAGCTGGCTTTCTGACAGCCTAAGGAATGGTGCCACCCAGAGTGGGCTGGGCCCTCCTGTATCAATTAACAATCCAGACAGTTCCCCCCAGACATATGCACAAACCACTCCAGTTTTTTCTCCAATAGTCAGCTGCCTCAGACTCCCTCCGGTCACCCTTTCCAGAGAGCTCGCGCCCCCATCTTTCCCCACATTTAAGTCCCACTCAGCAACTCTTGAGTCTCACTCCAACTCATTCTGCCCTACTCTCCCAAGCTGTCTTTGTGCTGTGAAAGTTAGTTTTGGACTGGAGTCCCCAGTAGACAGGGGGAAAGGAGAAAGAGGCAGGAGAGGAAAGAGGAGGAAAAGGAATCCTCCTCCCTAGATCTCCCTCCTCTCCCTGCCAACTCCCTCTCCCTCTCTTTCCCCCTCTCACTCTCCATCCACCTCCCCCCACCTCCAGCCACGGTCAAGGCTGGAAATTCATCTTTCTGTGCTCCCTCAGAAGCCAGAGGTAGCCCTTCTAGCAATCAGACCAAGGCCTCTGGCCCAGAAAACTCTTAACTACCTGCCAAGGTGCAACTCAGTTGCCTGTGAGGCACGGGTGGAGGGAACAGGTTATCGGCTAGACCCGTTTTTATACCTAGAGGCCCAGGCTAACTCACAGTGCATGTCTTTGGGGTGACATGTGTAAAGGTTACTATGGGATAGAAGACTGAAGACCCTTCACCCACATCAGCCTTTCCCAGGCCACAGGCCACATTTGGGTCTCTTCCAGGCCACCCAGGCTGCAGTACCCATTGGCTGAGGGCCAAGCAGGGTAGGGGTTGGCGAGGCTGAAGGTGGGAGAAGGAAGATGAGACCTGGAGCTGAAGTGTGGCAGTCTACCCCTTCCTGCCTGTGAGATCAAACGGTCATGGTCCTCAAGATTGATCGATTCTTATTGATCAAATAGTCAATGTCCCAAGAAGGTCCAGGGGAGGAGCCCAAGAGTCCTGGACTGAGCTACTCTTTGGAAAATAACAAAGGATCTCCCTCTACCTGCCTGCCACCCCACTCCGCTCTGGCTCTGGAGAGCCACGGTGCCTCTACTGCGGGGTGCTCTGAAGACGCCTGCTCATCTTGCTTTGCATACATTTGCATATTATGTTCAAGAGGCCCGTCCTAATTCTGAGGATGGAAAATAAAATAAATTTACAAATGCAAGATTAACAAATGCAACTCCTGCAGCAATTGTCCTCCTGGCTGTTCTGGGCTTGGCACTCTGGAGACAGAGTGCACTCCAGGCAATCAACCCCTAATCATGGGTGGGGGGACAAAGCCACAGGGACCCTGGCCTTCCACCCCCACTGGCATTGAAGTCTACCCTAGTGGCATATAGGAAGAGGCTATGAGAGGGACAGAAACCGCCCTGGGGCAACAATAAGTGAGGCTTGGTTGGCTCCTTTGTGAATACACAGGACTTCCTATCAGAGAGGGTGGCTGATGGCCACATACTACCCAGGTTCGAATCCGGTCTCTGCCACGTCCAGCTGTGACCTTGGGTAAGCTCCTTAACATCTCTGTTTTTAAGCACCTCTATGAGTCCAATGGGAATAATACTAATGCCCACCCAGGGTGAGTGAGAGGATGGAATGAATTAGCACGTTAGATCTGTGCCCAGCAAGTGGGATGTGCTCGGTAAGTGAGTGTTGACTAGCATTGCTATTTTTATCACCACCATCATTATCATTATGTGATATTAAATGCCCACAGGAGCAGCAACCAGGGACCTAATTTTTATTCACATCCTTGTCTTCATACATTCTGTGTGGCTTTGGAAACAATGTCCCCAACCTCCGTAGACTTTGCATTCCAAAGGGGCCTGGCCCAGGAGTCCTTTAAGCTGAAACAAATGGATTGGGCCCAGTAGGATTTCTGTTTGCTTTGAGGCTGCCTGAAAGCAGACTTTGAGACCTACTGAGCTATGCAAAACACATGCAAATTTCTCTCTCTCTCTCTCTCTCTCTCTCTCTCTCTCTCTCT
>NC_022014.1:16515782-16529783 GCF_000317375.1 Microtus ochrogaster | reverse complement strand
TGTGTGTGTGTGTGTGTGTGTGTGTGTGTGTGTGTCTGTGAGCTCCAGTATTTAAGAAGGGCCCTTGGTGAAATCTACCTTCTGACAACTAAGGGGCCCCTGTCTGCCTCAGCTCCCTCACCCAGCTTCCCCACGGCCCCAGAGGCACAGAGTGAAGCACTGTCCTCCTGCTTCCATGAACTTCTCACCCTGCCCAGGTACTACTGACCTTCGAGGACCTTCACTCTCTTCCTCCAGACCTGGAAATCCAAGAGGGCGGATTAAGCTCTCCTTCAGCCCTTTGCTCTTCTGGTCACATTTCCCCCTCCCTGTGCTGAGAGTGGCATCAGGATCCCCATGCAACACATAGAAAGGCTGGGGTACAGCATGAAGGCACTGGTGACCCCAAATCCAAGAGATACACTAAGCCATATTCCCTTCCTGAGAATTGTCACTCCTAAGGAAGCCAGAGCAGAGGGATGAGGAGGATGAAGAGGACCATGGTGGTCCCTCTCCTGAACTTGAAGCTTAGCTCGACATAAGAAGCGTGGTCTTACTAATGGCCAGTGGGCCGCCTGCCCATTGTCTAAAGCACCATCAACCTTTGACACATGAGAGAGTATGGTTGGAAGCTCCCAGGAAGAAGCTGTCCCTGCCAACACTGACTGATCAGCTCAGTGATGGGAGAGGCTGGAATGCTGTGAGCCCTGAGACTACCCACAGTTTATCTTGAGTGGTTTTTAGCCCCTCATAGCCACGTACTGTCCACCTCTGTCTGTAACCCATTAGCCTTGGACTTTGACTGGAATCCTTTGGAATGGGTGGGCAGGTCCCTAGCTTGCATCCACCCAAAGCTAAGAATCCCATCATGGCGTCTGTGGTTTATGGCAGCTTTAGCCCACCTGCCTGATGTCCCCACCAGCGTGTTTGAAAAGTTGTGACTGGTGACTTTCTTCATTGTGTGACTATAAAAACGTCATGAGAGGGCCGAGAGGTGGCTCGCGTTTAAGAGCGTGCACCATTCTTGCAGTGGACCCCAGTTGAGTGCCCAGCACCACTTTGAGCGGTTCACAACCACCTGTGGCTCCAGCTTTAGCATGTCTGAAGGCATCTCCTGACTTCCTCAAACACTGAATTCATGTGAACACACCCACACTCAGATGTACACAAATAGAACATAATTAAAACAAAGTACTTTTTAAAAGTAAGTATTTTTTAAAAGCTTCCTGAAACGAGTGTCACTTTGGAACGTGAAATTGGTGATAACCTAAATCTGGGTTCCCGGGCATGGCTCCTCCTCTTTGGCTCCAAACAGACTGCTTTTGTGTCCTTTGAAGCGAAACCTGTTTTAGGGACTTCAAGAGCCACCACTGAATGTCACTGTGGACTTGAACCCCAGCTCAGCCCCTAGGTTCCTTTACCTACCTACCAACGCTGGCACCATGAGCCCATGAGCTGCAAAAGTTCTAATGCTTGCCTGAAATGACCCAAAGGTCAAGCCTCAGGAACCAGAAGTTAAAGGTCAGAGGCTAGCAAGTGCCAGAAAGGACTCTTTCCCTTCGCAGGTGCTGGCTGGAGACAGCGGAAGACAGTCCCAACCATGAGGCTAACTTCCCCACTTCTGCCAGACCCCAGTTCATGCCCAAACCCTTCACACCCACATCCCAGAGCTGGCAGCTACAGCTGCCCACAACCCCAACTCTCTGCCTTCTGAGGCCCTGCTCAGCCGCATTAGGTTGATTAAGAGGCACATTCTGGAAAGAAGGAGCCGTATTTCATTCCCCACCTCCTGTCCTTTCCTTTCCAAGGTTCCTCTCCCCATCTCTGCCATAGGCCCCGCCACGCCCACTTCAACCCCCAGACATTGCTGTGTTGCAGCGGGGATGCAAGCTGACATCAGAGGGAAATGGAACCTCTCCCACGTATCATGGGGTCCGCTCTTCTCAGTAACTCGGGTAACTCCTTCCTTGGAGTTATCAGCCCCACTTTTTCATAGGTGACAGAAACTTCAAGAGGATAAGTCAATGTCCAAGGTTCCCTAGCTGTGGTCAAATGCTGGGCATTCCGGAAGCATGCCTCCACCCTTTTCTGCTCTGCGACATCCTCTGACTGCTCTGCTGAGCAGGCAGCACCCCAATTCCACCTCAGAGACCAGACACCTTGGTGAAGCCAGTTGCATGGGGCCCTGAGCCCTCTCACGGCCTCTGGAATGGGCAGGGTGTGGGGCTGCTCTCGTACCCTTCCTTAGTGGGTGAATTTGCAAGCAGCTTTGGAAACCACTCTATTATCCCAAATAGTTCATTTAATAGATGGGAAAAACTGAAGACCAGAGAGAGCAGACTGTTTGTCCAAGGCTGCACAGCAAACACACCAAGACTGAGCTGAGTTCAAACTTGCCACCAGTAGGTGAACTCACAGAGGGCAGCCAGGGTTTCTCTGTTGTCAGCCAAGCCCCTACCCTACCTTCATTCTCCACAAAGTGATCCTTGGAGGAAAGCTAGGATGGGCACTCTGGAGAAAAGGGATGGCC
The DNA here is from genome assembly GCF_000317375.1 of Microtus ochrogaster. Taxonomy (NCBI): domain Eukaryota; kingdom Metazoa; phylum Chordata; class Mammalia; order Rodentia; family Cricetidae; genus Microtus; species Microtus ochrogaster. The sequence goes on along the minus strand of NC_022014.1, from coordinate 16,527,274 downwards.
TGATGATGCATTCATGTGCCGTGCGGAAAGGACCCTGCTCTCTCTGGGCTGTGCCAGGTCCATCTAGAGCAGACTGTGCAAGGGTGACAAGGAAGCAGCTTGGATGTGAGACATGACCAGCCAGCTTCCGGGACTGTACTAAGGATGAAGCAACCTATGAGACAGACTCCCAAACACCCCACAGCCTGGCTTAGATTCCCCTGTGCTGCACTTCTTCCTGGGGTAAGATCTCAAGGCTGTGCAGAAGGAGTTCTTGGCAAGGAGCCCTGGGATGCAGGAAGCCTCTGTCACTGATAAATCTGTCACATCTTCCTCCTGCCTCTGTCCCCAGTGAGTGTGAACAAATTAGGACCCAGAGACCCTAGCAGGATGACCAGCCCACTCTGAGGTCTCTCCCAGGACTTTCGTGTTTTGAGGCAATGAAGATCCCCACAGTGGAAAAACCTTCAGTTTCAAACAGGTCTAGAATGAATTCTGGACAGAAAACCTCAATTGTGCCCACCAGTCTTGTGTCTCCCTCACCTACCACCTACAGCGTTCCTGCAACTCCATGATGCTTTTAAGTTATAGCCGGGTCTGCCGTTTCATCTAGCGAAGACAAAGCTGTTGCCTCCATGTATGCGGCTATGCCATTCCAAGATTAAAAGTTCAGAAGGGAAAATAATGGAGGTCTACAAATTGAGGAGCCACAGTCGTGATGGCGGGCTATGGACACAGCAGACCTCCTCCTGTTATAGAGCACCCCACCCTGGGGTGTGGTGGCTACGGAGGTCTCCAAGGTTGAGGGAGCTGAGTGGCCTGCAGCTCTGTCTGCCTGTGGGCTCAGGTGCTCATCACTCTTGCCAGCAAGCTGGGCGGAGCTGGAAGATTCTGTACCCTTCTGGGGACCAACAGCATTAGCTCCAGCTGTATAATACCAATGGCCTCGTAATTTATATAGTGGCTTTCATTACTTCCCTTCTCCAAAGGCTTGTTCAATAAATTTCCATTTTATGAATTCCAAAGTGCTTTGTGGAGCTCAGAGCTCCACCTGGCTCTGACTCCAATAGAGAAAGGACAGAGGGGTGGGGAAGAGTGGACGGGGGCGTGGGGTTCTATAGGTCCCCACAAGCTGGGGTTGGATGACTTGCTGGTGTGGGGTTGGGGGGAGACTGCAGGCTTAGAGGGGACAACCTGGGTTCCAGGTCTGGGCTTGCGCCACTTCCTGGCTCTGGAGGCTGGTACTCACCTTCAGCTTCTGCAAATGTGGGAGGAATTTGATCTCCCTCAAGGACTATGGTGAGAAAAAAAATGTGCTGGTGAGAATATAAGACCAGTTCCTTGCAGCTTGAACAGGCACGATTTTCTCCTTGCTCGTCACGAACGCTGAGGGTGTCAGTTGCCTCCTCTAAAGCCCCCAGGGTTAGCACCCCACCTCAAACCTCTTCTTTTGTTCTTAAAATTCTATTTAGCAGTAGAAGGTACTTTAATACTCACTGATACGATGCTGAAAAATCCCCAGGATACACTGTCAAGTTTTAAAACAGCAAGATGCATTTTGAATTAGCTAAGAGAATAAATTTCAAATGTCTCTCTCTGAAAAAATGATGGGTGAGGGAGGTGATGGATATGTTAATTAGCTTGATTTAATCACCCCATATTGGATGCATATATCAAAACATCACATTGAACTCTATAAATGCGCATGATTATAATTTATCAATTAAAAATAATATTAATAAAGGAAAAAGAAAGATGCAATCCTACTTGAATAACTGAATTCTAATTTTATATTTGATATGTTTGAATATACATGGGGAGATCCATATAAACAGGGAAAATCAGTATGTGGATATCATACTCCTAACTGATTTAACCTCTGAGGGAAGGGCTCGGCACTAGAGATTAACAATTTTAATTTATTTTGTATAACTTAGCATAATGGGATTGAGAATGATGACTGTGTGACGCTATTCCTAGGGAGTAGGAGTATCCACTCCCCACAAATATCTACTCACCACAGATAGGGAACCAACAACAAACCAAAGTACCGATACCACCAAAGTCCAACTTGGCAAACCAGTGAGTCTTATTGGGGTTTCTTACAGGAATATGGGTGGCAGGTTTCTTTCAGAAACCGAAATGACTCAAAGGCAGCTATGTCGCCAAAGCCCATCCCAGCAGGAATGACAGCTCATGAAAGCTGGGCACCTGAAGCACAGTGGCCTGCAGGCAGCTCAACAGATTACAGTATCTTTTCCAAGCCAACTCAAGTATCTTTGCCTCTTCCAGGCAGCTTGGCTGATCTAAGCCCCTTCTAGGCAGCTCTGCTCTTCTGAGACTGACTCTGAGCAGTGCTTCCTACTTATATGAGCTCAGGAAGGAGGAGCCTCGTACTTCCTGTCAGTTTCAGGGACTTCCTTAGGCTTCTGAGTTGTTTGCTTCCTGAGTCTCACTGACGTCCTTACAGGATGGAATGTATCAGTTGGAAGGAAGTGCTGTACAAAGTGATTTTTTTTTACTTAGAAGTGACTATTTTTATATATTTTTCAAAGTTAAGAAAAAGGGGTTGGGGAAGTTACTCTATTTGGTAGAATGCTCACATAGTATGCACAGGGCTTTGGGTTCTATCCCTAGTACCATACAAATAAGTAAACCAAAAGAATCCCTTCCAAATTTTTGGTATTAAAGTGTTCCTATTGTCTAAAATTTGTCATCTAAATCCTGGCTGCAATGTCTCAGAAAGAATGAGGGAGAGAAGATGTCATCTTTTTAAAAGACAGGATCTCATGTAGCCCAGGCTGGCCTCAAGTTTATTATGTAGCCAAGGATGACCTTAAACTTCTGATCCTCCCTCCTTTGCTTTCCAGGTCCAAGGTAACAGGTGTGTGCCACCATGCCTGTGAGGCATTTGGCCCTGTGGAAGTCCAGAGGGAGAGAACTAGGCAGCCAGCTCCCTTCCAGCCCTCTCCAACAGGCTTATTGTTGATCTTTCTTCGCCCTACCTTGTGCAGAGCAGGGCATGACCTGAAGGGGTAGCCACACCCTGAGGCTGGAGCTATGTCACTATAGCACCTTATATCTCTCTGTGGCCCCTATAGTTGGCCCCAAAGGGGACTCCAGCCAACCCAAGCTTGTGACACTGTCACTAGAATAGTGTTGAGCCTCCCGAGAGAACAGCGGCACCATGGATAGCGCCCGTAGAGCCCTATGCTGACCAGTTCACCTGTGCCAGGAAACTCCATGTACCAGCACACTTCAGATTCTGGGAGAAGCTAGGTTGTGGAGGAGAACTTGGAGATATTGTGCTGCCTCTGGAGACCAGCTAGCAGCTAAGGACTTTGCTAGGAGGGCGTTAGTCATTTTCCTCAGGGTGTGCATGTGTGTGTGCATGTATGCATTCGTGCATGTGTGCTTGCATGCGCAAGTGTGTGTGTGTGTGTGTGTGCGCACACACACACACACACACACACACACCCATATAAGGAAAACCTCAAATGCCATTCCCCAGGAACCATTGACTTGTTTTAGGAGGCAGGGTCTTTTGCTGGCCAGGAACTCACCTAATAGGCTCGGCTGGCCGGCCAATAGGGTCCCGTGGATCTATCTGGCTGTCTCTCCCTCTCCAGAACTGATGTTGTAAGCATGCACTACCATGCTTGGCTTTTGCACAGGAGTTCTGGGCATTCAAACTCATGCCCTTGTGCTTATGTGACAAGCATTTTACCCTCAGAGCTAGCTCTCCAGAGCCACCTCCATGCGCTAGCCCTCTTCTCTGGAGGCCTGGGAACCCCTGAGCTTCTTTATAAGCTGGAGCTGCTATGCCCAGGAAAGGGACAGACAGAAGGTCTCCTGGCCCACAGCATCATGCTCTCCAGATTGCACAGTCCAATAAGAGTCTAATGAGGCTGGAAGGAGCAACACGAGAGACTTGCGCAAGACCTAGTACGAATCAAGGGGCAGCCAAGGACCCAAGGCAGTTAGGAGAACCGGTGCCCTCCCCCAGCTTTCTGAGAACACCCGGCTGTGTCTTCATCCTGAGCTGTGCAGCCTCTCTCTCCCCCCAACTCCCTCTGCTGCCTGAAGCCAATCTGCCCCATGCCTGTTCATTTCCTTTCAAAAAATTCTTTCTTTTAACCTGACCTTGAGCTCTGCTGGGCTAGAGGGAATAAAGGCGGGGTTCTAAATAGCTAAATAGCAGGAGAGAGAGGGGGTGAATCTCTGTGTGTGGGGGGGGAGCTTCCCCAGTGTGTGGAAGCATGAGCAAGACCCAGCCATATCTGGCTCCCCACAGGCTCCTGGATTCTTGTTTTTTTTCAGCAGGGCTCAAAATAGAAAGGCTTGGGAATAAAGTCCTAGAAAGGGTCACCACTCAGTTGGGAGGTTAAAGAAAGACAAGGACCAGAGTGCTGGAGATACAAGAACCCCCAGCTTATAAGACAAGCAGTGCAAGCCTCTCTCATAGGTTCAAGCTTGAGGGCTGCTGAGTGTCCAGTTTGTTCCTGTCTTGCCTACAGACAGAAGAAAGGATGTCTCCTTTCACTAGACTGAGGTCTTAAAGGGGAGGAATGGAATCTTAGTTATTTTCTGGCCCTCAGCATCAGGTCCAATGAATTTCCATCCAGGTTCAACAAACATATTTCCAAGACTGAGGAGATTCACCCAAAGCCTGTTCTTCGCCAGGCTCTGAGCTGGAGAGTTCACAGACTTGACCTTGGCTCCTCTCTGCTCCGCTGAGCTCAGATGGCTGTGGTATCTGTCCTGGCTGATGTGGACACTGGACACTGAGGTTCAGAGAGTTTCATTTCTGTCCCACAGAAGCCGTGTGTGGCAGAGTTGGGACTCATACCCCATGCAGCATGGCCCTGAAGCCTGTATTCCTCCTCCACACCTGGCTACAGAGACAGAGAAGCTGGGGAGGGGGTGCAGAGAATACCACAGTTAGCTCCACAGACCCCATGAAGCAGCCAACCCTGGATTTCATCCCTCTGCAGGCGCTGTGTGCACCTGTGGAGCCAGCCTGGTTGCTCCAGTCTGGTTCCTGGAATAAGGCTCTGAGTCAATGTCACCTCCCTAGACTCGGCACACGGATGTTTACAAGGAAATGGAATTCTCCAAAGATGGTTTCCCCAAAACTGATCTTAAGGTCTGCTTCTAAAGGGCACCATGTCTGGGCTATCTACAGGTGGTTAGCGTACAGCATTAGAAAGGGCTTCCTGGGAGGGGTGGAACAGTCCAGGGACCCTAGTAAGGCCCACTAGGAAAAGGAAAGAAGCAAGGAGAAGGCCATGACTTCCTGTGTCCTTCCACATTGCCCACTGCTTTTAACCCCATGCTCCCAAGAGGAAGCCCTGGGCCCCATGATAGATACAAACAGCCTGGATATGGCAGGTCAGGGTCTGAACCCAGGTTGTCTGACCCTAATCTGTGTTCTTTCTGTCATATTTCATGGCCTGACGGATACATGCTCCTGTGAGAAGTGTCAACAGCTCCATGCAGCAGGCCTCACCCTGTCTGTCCCCGGGGAAGAAGGCATGGCCTCTCGAAAATTTTCAGCAGACTAGATCCAAGCAGCCAAGCTCCCACCACTTCCCGGACACCCCTATCTCAATAAGAATTTTGTCTCTGGAAGTCAAAGATTCCTGTACCCTGTCACTCCAGAGACCTCAGGGAAGAGTCCAGGAAGTTTGTATCAGGGACTTTCTATCAGGGATTCTCTCTGCCCTCTCTACGTGGCAGGTGGGAACACAATCCAGCGAATCAGTCCATAGAAGGCAGAGATGTAGGCATGCTTCCCTGGCCCCCCTGAAGAGTTCCTTCCCATAGACTCTGGACCATTAAAGAGGTTCAGTCCCTTTATCCAGTGCCAATTGTGGAAGTGGGGGATACAGGAAGAAGTGTGCGAACATCTCCTGGGTCCCATGTGTATTCATTTCTCAGACTCTGCATAGCCTAAGACAACACCATGGGTATAAGGGCTACAGTTCAGAGACCTAGTGAATTCACCATCATGGTAAGGAGCATAATACACGCAAGTTCTCCACACTTCATTTCATACAACCTCTGCTAAACAAAGTAGTCACGTGGTCGCTGTCCTGTCATAGCCAGTGAGCCACATAGCCAGAATCTGAACCCTGGCTTCCCTTTCTTCCAAAGTTGCTTTTGCTCACAGCAACAGCAAAGCAAACAAGGATTCCTCCCTAGTGACCAGGGACCCCACCTCCCCAGCAGGTTGAGAGCTGATGAGGCCTGACTCTGCAAACCAGGTGCCTGGGAGCCAGGAGCAGGCTGTTGGGAACAGACTAGAGAGGGAGCTGTCAGCTTCCACCTGCGTGGGCTTGATGCTTGTACAGGCTTCCGCTCCCATTCAGGGGTGATTGAAGGCACCGGAGGGGAACCATGCGTCTTCCGGGATTATGCCGATTATTTGCTGGATAATGACTCTGTCTATTCTTAAGCAGAGGCTGGTGCGGATGCTCCTTCCTACCACAACCTTGGTGCTCCTGGGAGGCCTGCTTTCCAACAGTGCCCTTCCCAGTCAAGTCACTGGAAACTTCTGCTTAGGTCTGGCTGGCACGTGCAGCTGGGGGGCAAGGGCTCAGCCTCCTGCCAGCACAGCTGAAATTCACAGGCTGCCCTGGGTAGATGAGCTACATGGAGAGCTCTTAGCTAAGGCTGTGCCTGCTGTTAGGCAGGTAGGATTCACGTTCACCCTGTAATGGGAAGGACGCAAGAGTCCAGGCCACAGTTCTAGCTCAGCACACCATCTTGTGCATCTCAGAGGCCTCACTCCCCAACCCAGGCCAAAGGCGTGGTCCTATCACTAAGTCATCCTGAAGGTCACCCTGGTCCTACTCTTCAAACCCCACAAGAGTCAGTGAACCCCTTCTGCTTGCTTATGTCAATTCAGTCGCATCACACAGCACCTGTGCTGTCTGTTCTTGGGGCCGAAGATGTTATGCTATAGTAAAGGTCTATCGTACCCCATAAACTGCCCTCTCCATCACAAGGAGCCCGGCCTCAGATCTGAGACTTGGACTCCATCCGTGTGTGTTTGTGTGTGTGTGTGTGTGTTCCCTGTTCCCCAATGTCACGCTTCTCTGTTCTCAACAGCCTTATTCTCTAAGCTCAGACCTTCCTCTTCCCCAGACCCTGGGTACCAGGCACTTGGGGACAGGCCCTTTCCTATCCTTCCTAGAAATGTTGGGGCTTAGCACAGAGAGAGTTGGGGAGGATGTGTAGATGTACCCAGCCTTAGCCCCCAAAAGAGCCACCGATATCCCAGAGACTTGAGACCAGGCTAGTAAGGATGGAGGCAAGCCTACAGGCACTCCTCCAGTCTAATCAGGCGGAGATGGAGGCCACTGATGCCCTCATTGTTTATTTTCCTCTATAAAGCCTTCCCCAAGACAGGACCAAAGATGGGGGACCTTTCCCCCATAGCACAAGAGGAACGGGCCAAAGTCATGGCCTCTGGCTAAGGCTTTGGGGAGAAGGAAGCATCAAAACTAGAAAGAAGAGGCCAAAGAAATTTTCTGCTCCGTTGAGGATTCTCTAGTTATAAGGTCTTAGGGCAACAATGGGTTCTACAGGTGAAGTAGATTAGATTCAGCAGCATGGGCTATGTTTGCAGGGCCGGAGTACTGTTGGTGCATGAATACTGAAGACATTTGTCCTTTCTTCCTGTGAGATTGAGAGAACATCATTTGCCTATGTTAAGAATAATGCTGAGCAGTGGTGGCACACACCTTTAATCCCAGCACTTGGGAGGCAGAGGCAGGTGGATCTCTGTGAGCTCAAGGCTAGCCTGGTCTACAAGAGCTAGTTCCAGGACAGGCTTCAAAAAAAGCCACAAAGAAACCCTGTCTCAAAAAAAAAAAAATAAGAATAAGGTCCCCAAGGGATAACTTTGGAGGTAGATTGTGAGGAAAGGATGCTATGGAATCACAGGAAAGCTGAAGGTACTCTTGAAAGTCTTTGGGAGATGCAGACTTTGTATAAATCCAGCTTGGAAGTCTGCTAGGGCTTTCCCCATCTCTTCTATGAGGAGGAGTCTGCAGGAAACTTTCCCACAGTTTGACCTGAGCATGCTAGAAAGCTCAAGAAATGGAACATCAGCTCAAGCCCTCGGGGCCTCTGGGAGCAAGGTCTCCAAAAACTAAATAATTTGCTGGAGGGTGTGCAAGTCAACTTCCTCCCTGGCAAGTCTCCCTGGCTTCAAAGAAAAGAGGCTTAAACAGGCTTGGGCACCAAAAGCAGACATCAAAAGCCTCCTGCCCACTGCCAGTCAGATGAGATGCAGTAAGTGTAAATGAAGTTGAAATGTGCAATTCAATTTCACTTGAAATGTACCTGTCAGCCCAGAAGGAAAAGATTAGAGAGCAAAGCATCCTTCTGGTCTACCTACTGCATGGGTGCCCGCCTTCCAGCACCCAGTCACTGCCCTCAGCCTTCCCCTGCCTACTGAAAGTGCTTCATCCTTGTGTTAGCTGCCTGCCCATGGACTCAGGATAGGAGGAAGGAATCTTGCCCTGGAGGGTGGAGGCACAGAAAGATGGCCTTCATATCTTAACTATTGAAAGCAAACTATAAGGGATCGGAAAGATAGCTCAGCCTAGCAGGACCTGGGTTAGATCCCTAAAACGTCTCTTTAAAGAAAGAAAAATAAAAGATGCCCGGCATGGTGATGCACACTTGTAATCCCAGTACTGATGATGCAGAAGCTGGCAGATCTGTGGAGCTCACTGGCCAAATAGCCTGGTGAACTGCTTGATGGGTTCCAGGCAAATATGAGGGACTGTTTCAGGGAAAGAGAAAAGAAAGTAGACTCCTACTACTCAGGGGTAAAAAACAAGAAGATCTTGAAATTTGCTTGCAAGTGGATGGAACTAGAAAAAAACCATCCTGAGTGAGTTAACCCAGACCCAGAAAGGCAAACACAGTGTGTACTCACTTGTAAGTGGATAATAGATGTGAAGCAAAGGATAACCAGCCTACAGTCCACAACCCCAGAGAAGCTAGGTAACAAAGAGACACACATGAATCCCCCTGGGAAGGGGAATTAGAGAGGGAGGAGCGATAATACAAACAAAGGGGTCAAGACCATAATGGGAATGCCCACAGAAACAGCTGGCCCGAGTTAGTGGGAGCTCACTGACTCCAGACTGATAGTAGGGGAACCTGCATAGAACTAAACTAGCTCCACTGAATGTGGGGGACAGTTTTGTGGCTTGAGCAGTCTGTGGGGCCACTGGCAGTGGGACCAGGATTTATCCCTAGTGCTTTAACTGTGTGTTTGAAGCCCATTCTCTTTGGAGGGATACCTTGCTCAGTGATGTGTCAGACTTTGTTGACTCCCATTAAGAAGAAACCTTACCCTCTCTGAGGAGTGGATGGGAGGCTGGGGTAGGGGGAGCAGAAGGAGGAGAGGGTGTGGGAGCTGGGATAGGTATGTAAAATGAGAAAAGATTGTTTTTAAAAAATAAATTTAATAAAAAAGATGGACTCCTGAGGAACAACAACTGAGGTTGCCCTCAGGTCTACAAATACACACACACACACACACACACACATACACACACACACACACACCAGATCTACACAAAATGTATAACACATGTTGGCACACACACATGTACACATGTTACTAGAAAGCGTACCAGAAATGATTTGCTTCTTCCTGGAGACAATGGGAAAGGACACAACCCCTATCTCTAGTCAAGGATGCCTGAGTCTGGTAGGAAAGATTCAATTCCAATACCAGGAATTCATGGTTTGCTGGAAAATACAGCTTCCCTGGTTGGGGGGGAGGGGTCCTTCTTATAATGGAACAGAGATAACACTGCTCATGCTCACCAGGAACTCCTACTTCAGTCTGATGGAGGAGGTAGCTCACCTTGAACCCTCAGTCTCTGACCAATCAGCTAACATGCCAAAAGCAACACTAGCCTTGTAGAGCTGGGCACAAGCCTGTACCAGGCTTCATAAGCACTGAAGCTCCCAAATCAGGGCAGCATGTGCCTCCTCATCCACTCCTGGTCATCCCCCTGCCCTCACTCTCAGCCTAGGTGAAGCCTGGCCTGCTCACCCACAATCCCTATGCATCCACAGCCCCAGCAGTGCTTTCTGGGAGGGATGCTTTCCAGGGTAGAGACCGCCCGCCCGACTTGGATTCCATACTAAAACCCAGTAAGATCAGAGGGTGCTCTTCCTATCCTGAGATTGTGGGGCACCGGAGGGGACAAGCCAAGCTGCAGTCCCAGCCGCAGGGGTTCTTGGTCCTTATCAAGTGTTCTGAGTCCTGATGGATGGAGGACACTGGTGGGAGTCCTACGCACAGGCTGAGGAACAGGGATGGGGTGGCAGGGGGCTGGTGTCACCTAGAGGGCTGAAGAATAGGACTGCCAAGCCCTAGCCCGGAGTCCTCATCCCGCACCCTGGGATGGGGCCAGGCTGGTACTTCACTGCACGCTAGACTAGACTTTGTCTTTGAGAACCTCAGTGGAAAATGAGTCACAGCAACTCAGATTGATATTCCCAGCGCTCTGGTTCCTCTCCAGGTACACACCTGCTTCTTTTGCCATGAAATGGGGTGGGGCACATGATCCTGTCCCACTGAGTGTGGCTACTGGGCTTGCTCTGACCAGCGACTAGCCAGAGGCCTCGATGGGAGCCTCCTTCAGTGGAGCCTCTTGTACCTCTGCCATCTACCGTGGAAGAACGCGCTTTGTAGAGTTGCTGGGCTCAGAATGGAAAACCTCAGACCTGAAGCCAGCCTATGGCTTCCAACGGAGCTGCCTCACCCACCTGAAGCTGGTGCTTGAGAATAGTGTTTGCGGCTCTAAATCTTGAGGATCTAGGGATCATTTGCTTTATGACACTATCATAGCAGAAACTGGTCTGATAGAGGGGCTTTGCAGGACATGCCAAGAAATTGGCAGGGAGGCTAGGAGGGAGACTGTTGCCACATGAGATAAATAACAATCACGGCTGTGCTTCCAACCTGGACAGCAGAGGGATGGAACCATTGATGCAGAACAGGAACGCCACACAGTCCATGCCAGGCCAGAAGGATCATCGCAAGAAAAAAAGCAAAAGAACACACAGCCATCCCCAGCACCCACTGCTCTACCTGACTCAAGCCCCACCTGGCTGGCACCCCTGAGCAAGCTGCCCCCCACAGAGCGGCATTAGAGCTGTGGGACAGAAGGGTTGTGTAGGCTGAGAAGCAATTTGTGGGGGTTTTTTTTTGTTGTTGTTGTTGTTTTTTCTGATCTGTTTAATTCTAAGTCAGGCATAGAGGAGCTTCGCCCACCACTGGTGGTCTTTTAATTTAATTGTGTGGTGCTGGGGTGGTTGCCCCTCCCTAGCAAATACATCAAAATTGTCACATTGTAAATAAACAGCCCTCTCCTCCCCCACAACATCCACCAGCCCCATAGCTGGCATGCAAGCGCAGCTGTGGCTGCTGCAGGAGGGAAGGAGGGCCGCAAGGGGCTGGGTCCCCGAGGGCG
>NC_022014.1:16514809-16515682 GCF_000317375.1 Microtus ochrogaster | reverse complement strand
CAGCTGCATCCCTAGGGAGGATCAGGAGCCTCTCGCAGGCTTTTCATCTGAAAAGTGAGTCTTAACCTGAGTCAAGCTAAATCATAGCTTCCCCGGGAGCTATAAACTGTGACAGTATTTGAGGGAGTACAGAGCACTTGCAGGTGCGGTCTCGGGCCTTCAGCTAGCTCCCTTCGCTGTGTGATCTCCGGGAAATTATTTAAACACTTTGTCCCTTGATTTTCCCGATCGGTGAAATGGCGAGAGTAAGGGAAAGCCGCTCCACCTCGCGGTAAGACAAATAAAGGGCCAACGAAAGGCCTAGAAGAGAGCTGGTGTGGGGGCTGACTAATCATGTTACAGACAGGAGGGCTTGAGGGAAGAGCCTCCCTCAGACTAACAAAAGGAGGAGCAGACCCATTGGAGATATGGCAGACAAGAGTTCTTCTTAGCTGAGCTGTCTCTCTGGGAAAGCACCCCTCCCTGTGGGGATTTTTGTCCAACTCAGACCATTCCACAGGGAGAGTGAGGGAAGTGGCCTGAACGTCCACTGATGGTGATAGGCAAGGAGGGGGGGATGCCACCACCGTATTCACACTGGGCAGGAAAGGGCCAACAGCCTTCCTACTGGACACAGGAGGCAATGGTAAGACCAGACTAGACCAGGAATTCTTTCTAGAAAAACTAATGACTCACGTCTTATTACCTAAGTGAGTTAGAACTGTGAGGAAAGTAAAACTGTGCCCCTCCCTCCTCAGAGTGTCCACTCTGTGTGCCCCTCCCTCCTCAGTATCCACTCTGTGTGTCCCTCCCTCCTCAGAGTGTCCATTCTGTGTGTCCCTCCCTCCTCAGATGTCCATTCTGTGTGCCCCTCCTTCCTCAGATGTCCACTCT
>NC_022014.1:16470493-16514064 GCF_000317375.1 Microtus ochrogaster | reverse complement strand
TGTCCCTCCTTCCTCAGATGTCCACTCTGTGTGTCCCTCCTTCCTCAGATGCCCATTCTGTGTGCTGAAACACAAAGCCTATGGGCTCCAGCATTGGGCATTCTAGTTTTGGGTCAATCATGTCTTTTAGTTTTGTGATCTCAATGGAACCACTGAATAGCTTTCCTAGCCCAGGTCATTTTCTGGGACAGCCATGCCTGCCTTGGCGCTTCAGTGTGAGACCCAGACAGCATTGCCCTCTTCTCGCAGGCCTCCCTAAGTGCTGGATTAGTCTCTGTGCTGTATCAATGGTGGCCAGCATTCTTCTCTGATAGCAGAAACTCTCCATTCCATCAGGACCTCCAAAGCCAATCAGATTTCCCAGTGATGTGGGAAGTTCTTCTGTATATGTGTTGCTTTCATTGGTTAACAAATAAGGCTTTTTCGGCAAATGGCTTAGCAGAGTAAAGCCCAGGTGGGAAATCCAAACAGAGATATAGAAAGAGAATAATTGAAGTCAAGGAGATGCCATGTAGCTACTGAAGGAGAAAGATGCCTGAAAAACTTACCAGTAGGCCACAGCCACATGGTAACATATAGATTAATAGAAATGGGTTAATTTAAGATATAAGAGCTAGCTAGGAAAACACCTGAACTATTGGCCAAATAGTGTTGTAATTAATATAGTTTCTATGTAATTACTCAGGTCTAGGCAGCTGGAAAATGAACAAGCAGGCTCCATTTACATCCCAGCATCCCTTGGCTCAGTTTGGCCAGCAGTGTGGGAGTTCTTAGTCTCTTAAAGCTCTTAAAGCAGGTGGCAGCCCGACTGTCCAGCCCTCTGCTGCATTTCTCCCTTACCACTGGTGGAAAGCCAGACTCCAGTGGACAGTGGTGAGTCCCAGTGACCACACTAAGAGGGCCAACAGCCTAAGGAACAGTAGAACAGCCACCCTCAGGTCACCTGTTACTCAGGACTGCTGGCAAGCAGCCTGAAGTCTTGAGAAGGAAACAGTCTTGGATCTTGTTGAAGCCACTGTCACTCTGACTTTGGATTCTGGTGATAATGTGATCTGCCACCTGCATCACTGCAGCCTGTCACTGCAGCTCACCTGTGAGGAGATAAAAAGAACATGCAAGTGGGGGTGTGGCTCCATGGCAGAGGACTTGACGAGCATGTGCGAGATCCTGAGTTCCACCCCCAGCTTCCTCTTGCTAAATTAAAAACCATACGGATAAAGACAAGTCTTCAGTGACTCTAAAATGCCTTGTGTGGAAGATGAAAAGCACAGTGGCACAACTGCCACTCTGCATGACCTAGGATGTGAGCCAATTGAGGTGGGAGAAAGGTGGTGAGCTCAATGTAGGGTACAGAGAATTGGCCAGTGAAAAAAGATGTTCAGGACCCAGGAAGGACTTGGGGTCTGCTGATGTAGGCTTCAGGGCTATCTCTGAAGGAGTTAAAGCATTGTCCTAGCCACAGTACTGAACAAAGCCACCAGGAGAGAGGTGACCATTCGATGGATGCTCAGGTAAGCCTGTATCCCAAGCATGCTAAGCATGAAGCATAAAACAGTGAGTGACTAGAAAGGCAGCATGAAGCTGAGTAAGGAGGCACAGGTGGAGGCTGCACCAGGAGTTCAGGGTCATTCTCAGTTACACAGTGAGTTCAAAACCAGTCTGGGCTACATGAGACCCTATCTCAAACAAACAAACAAAAAAGTGTTTGTATGAGGGGGTCTGGGGAAAACCCCACAAAAAATATTTTTTTTAATTCAGAATTAGATTGTGTGGAGTGTTTTCAGGTAGATGGAAGGTGGAAGATGAGCCAGAGAGGAAGAAAAGAAGATAAAACAAAAGCAAAGATCCTGTGGCAGGGATGAGTGTGATGTGATTGAAGCTGGCTTCCACAGTGCCATGGACATTTGTCAATATCCAAGCTCCCTTCTTCTGTTTAAAGAATCCCCCCCCCATTTTTGGCATCATGAAAACAGAACAAATATGGCAATGTGTCTATAGCTTCCTTTGCAACTAGGATGCATGCAAGCACCTGGCCTGTTTCTAGCTTCCCTTGCAGCTAGGATACATGCAAGCACCTGGCATGTTTCTAGCTTCCCTTGCAGCTAGGATGCATGCAAGCACCTGGCATGTTTCTAGCTTCCCTTGCAGCTAGGACATATGCAAGCATCTGGCTTGGACCCTGTCCACAAGGGGTGCTGTGCTTTGTCTTCCAGCATCCTACCCTATGTCACAACACATGTACAAGGTTGCTGTTTTGCCACTTATAACTGTCATCCCCCAGAGCCCTGAGAAGAGCCTGCGTTGTCATGCAAACACCCTGTTGTATCTAAAGTCAAGTGTGTACACAAATCCCCTCTTTGCCCTCTAGAAACCTGCCTCTTCTTCCCAAACACATGAGTATGTCATCATCAAATAAAGCTCACCTGCCACCAAGGCTCTCCAGGGACCCAGTGCCTGCTCTCTTAGGCAGAACTCCACTCAATTCTGCCGACCTCCACTTAACTTCTCAGAATTCTGCCCTGGGCTTTGTTCGCCCTCCCAATATTGATATACAGAGACTGATTTTGTTCTGCACAACCCCACTTTATTTTTATAGAAACTTGCTTGGCTACATGGAATTCAGCCTCTTTCCTTGGAACTGAGCTTAACTGTGCCAAACCTTTGGTGAGTTTACAGAGATCTGAATTCGTGGAACCCTGCGCTATTACTGAGAACCCTGTGGCATGCTGGCTGCCTGGACCATCAGAGGCAACTCAGCAGCATTAGATAGCACTGTTAACCAGAAGTCTTTTCTGAGACCGACCACAGCGTGACAGCCTTGTCTCTATATAGACTGCATAGAGAGGTATCCAGTGTCACCCACTGTGGAATGCAGAGCCTTGAGTTTTGTAGGTCCCCAGAAACCTCGAGGCTTGCACTGAACTCATCTTTGCTTTTCGTAAAGGCTCCTGTAAAGGAGTCTCACTTTCTTCCACAAAACACGCCATCTTGGCTGTGTGTTCTCTGAGGAGCTAGTACCTGTCCACACCTTAGGAGGATGCAATGAGGACAAGCAGCCTGATGGATCCTTCTAAGACCACTCTCCTCTTTGGTGAGGATGGGAGGATTTGAATCTCTCCCTGCAACCCTGCCCAATCAGCACCAGATCCCCCCACAATGTCCCCCAATACCAGCCTGGTAAAACTCAAGTCCCTGCTTCAGAGCATGGCAGAAGCCTTGGTCAAGCCCTCCAGGAGGGGAAACTCATTTCACTCTTCCCCTGTGCTGGCCCTGGTCGCCTGGGCACAAATCTACTTGGACAGAAATAATCAGCAGAATTAATTTAGCTTTAAATAGCAGCACTGAGAATGTTTCCACAAAATCTTCTCAGAGGAGGGCTAAGCAGAATTAATGATGGCACAATATCAGGGAGAAATGTTATTTATTGAAGCCTAATCATCCCAGAGAGAGGGGAGTTATCCCATAGAATAGCATGGAAATCAGTCAGCACAGCCCCCACACACAGCCCAGCCATCCTTGGTCAGCTCGGGAGTCCAGGCAGGGTCCTGAGAGCCATGCTCCAAAGCTGGAGTATTCAGCGTTCTGCAGAACACACAGAGACTAAAAGTGAGTCCCCGGTAGGGACCCCGTCTTCACATCCCTCTTTCCTAGGATGAATGCACAGACTCCTTTGCCAACCACCTCTGCCCGGGCCCTGTCTCAGCCACTAAACAAAAGGCTTTCACAGCACAAAGGCCCCTTACAAGAAGCACCCACCCCTGCCCTTCTCTAAGATCCCTTACTCTTTTGTTCATTCAAATAATATTTATCAAACACCTACAACTAAGAGCCACATCTGTCTTTATGTTGAGGAGGAAGCCATAGATGATAAACCTTTGTAAATGAACAAAGACAGCAGCCAGGGCTGATGCACGAAGATTACAAGTTCAAGGCTTACCTGAGCTACAGGGTAAGTTAATAGCAACTTGAGCAACTTAACAAGAGCCTGTCTTTAAACATCAAGGACCAGCAGATGACTCAGGGGGTAAAGGTGCTTACTGCCAAGTCCAATGACCTGGGTTTGAACCTCAAGGACCACGTAGTAGAATTAGAACTGACTATACTGACCTCCACATGTGTACTGTGACACACACACACACACACATAAATAAATTCATAACTTTAAAAAAAATTATGCCTCAAATGTGTTGGGGATGCTACACTGTGACAGAGCATCCACCTAACTTGCTCAAGGCTCAGGCTCATTCTCTAACATTGATCAGGTGTGATGGGGGAGATGACTGCTGGGAGAAAGTGAAGCCTATGAGCTGTGAAGATCCAATGAGGAAGAAAGGGCATCCAGGCAGAGGGCCCAGCAAGGCTGAAGCTCCCAGGCTTGAGTTAGAAAAGCCAGAGGGGCAAATTGATAGGAGCAGGATGGAAGGACCCGAAGTTTGTTCTGTCTTCAATGGTACAGAGACAGGTCAAGGTCAGAGAACCCCCTAGGGTAAATATGGGGTTTCAGAAAGAGTGAGGGACCACTTACTGTATCCCATCTAAAGGGGCTCCTGGCTACTAGATGGGACCACATGACCACTTCCTCCAGCAAACCTTCTGAGAAGCCACTTCTTCTAGGTCACCATTTCCGTAAGTAGGAAATGGCTTAGTAGGCTGGGCATGGTGGAGCAGGCTCCCAGCTGTAGGGGCTGAAATACAGGAGTCTCTGGCCCCATCATCCAAAATACAGCTCTGAGCTGGGCCTGGTGGTGAAACCTTGCAATCCTAGCTCCTGCAATCCCTGGGAGGCTGAGGCAGATGAGTTGATCAAGAACTGTTTAGGCTACAGTGTGATTTCAGGGGTAGCCTGGGCAACTTAATGAGACTGTCTTAGGTTTGAAAAATACTAAAAGAGGTTATGAGTGTAGCTCCATGATGGAGCACTGCTGCCTTCCAAGCCCAAGCACCTGAGTTAGAGCCCTAATACCAATATGCATGTATGTACAGTGTGTATATGTGTGTATGCACATGTACATGTATGTGTAGGTGTATGTTTATTGTATGTAGGTGTATATGTGTATGTCTAAGTGTATATTGTATAGGTATATATTTATATACATGTGTATATATGTGTGTATGCATATACATACAGATATAGAGATATAGATATACAAATTTTTATAGTCAGAGATGTCTGGGTTCAGGTCCACACATTCAGAGGTAAAAATAAACTCTCTGAAACTTCAGATTTCTCAGTACAATGAGAATAATAACACCTGCACTTGGCATTCTTTGAAGGACTGAGAGAGTGAGGAAGAGCCTATGTACATCATGGTCCCTCCGGGGTCATGGAGGTCTTTCCTCTTCTCAGTAGCATGGGCTGTCCTATTCTGAGGAAGATTGAGTCAGGCAGACCAGTGTGTATTCTAAGCAGACATCATCGTTAGCTTTCCTGGCTTGCCACATTTCAGAAGGTGGCAGCTATCCTCCAGAGTACCACAGCAGGTAACACTGGGAAAGGCAGCTGAATGGTTGCTCACCTGCTCAGCCTTCATCCCCTCAGGCTGACACAACAAGATGCCATGGACCAGATGGCTTCAACACCAACTTGTTTTTGTTTTATAAGAAGTTCGAGATCCAGTATAGGTCAACTGGGATCTTGTGATCACTCTCCTGGCTTGCAAATGGCTGCCCTCTCCCTGTGTGTGCTGACATCTTTGCCCATAACCCTTCTTATACGGCACTTATTCTACGGGATTATGGCCTCACCCCTACGATATCTCTTAGTCTCCATCATTTTCTAATCACTCTATCTCAAATGATGTCACACAGAGCATAAGACTCTGGATAGGCAAAAACCAATTCAATCTTCCTGCTGCTCAGAGGCTTCCCACAGCAGCTCCTCACAGTCTGGAATGCTGTGGGATAATGCTCTTGTACACTGTAAAGATTTGTCACTCATATTAGTTTAATAAAATGCTGGTGGACCAGTAGTCAGGCAGGAATTATAGACGGGGCAACCAGACTAGGAGACTTCTGAGAAGAGGAAAGGCAGAGACTCAGTCACCAGCAAGAGGCAGAGGAAGCAAGATGAGAATGCCTTACTGAGAAAAGGTACCAAGCCACATGGCTAACATAGATAAAAAATTATGGGTGAATTTAAGTTGTAAGCACTATTAGTAACAAGCCTGAGCTAATTGACCAAACAGCTTATAATTAGTATAAGCCTCTGTGTGTTTCTTTGGGACTGAATGGCTGTGGGACCAGGATTCCATTTACATGTAACATTCCATCTACATGGAGTGTCTGAATGCTGCCCTCAGGCACCTGCTGGGACACCAGTTCCAGATTTTTCAGCCAGTCTGACCCAGGGAGGCTGAGGTTGGAGGTAGAGTCAGAGTAGGCAACATAGGCCACCCATTTGTTCATGACAGTGGCTCTGTCTCTTGTTTGTCCATCTTACTGTAGTATAGACTAACTTATGGACCCTTTAGTATTAAAGAATTCTCCCAAGGTCAACGAGGCCTCTGATCATAGTACTTAGCCAGATGTGGAGGTTGGCTAAGGAGTCCTGGCTTCTGAGGAGGTTTCCTTCCCTTCTGGGATCACAGATAATCAAATATGCCCCAACTATACTGCAACATCATGGTTGATATGTACACAGTTTACATCTCAAATAGGCTCTACCATCCCGCCTGAGCAAGGCTGGAGGAGTCCAGCTCATGTCTTTGATCTGTCATCAGTAGTCATGAGCAGAAAATTGTTCACCAGGAATAGTGGCACTCAACAACATGTGTGTATGTGTGTCTGTTCATATATACATCATGTGTGGGTGTCCACAGAGGTCAGAATAGGATGTAGGGTCCCCTGGACCTGGAGTAACCCACCTCTGTGGGTGCTGAGAAACTAACTCAGGTTGGAAGAGTAGAAAGTGCTCTAACTGCTGAGCCATCTCTCCAACCCCACTGCTCTACTTTAGAATTTATGTCTTTACCCTGTGAATAAGTGGTTCAGAGTCCACACTTCACACATGCTTAGCCAGCCATACTGCTAACAGTTAGTAATGCATGCTCCCACGGTCTGAAAATGCCAATGTATCAGACCATTTCACAAAAGCCCTGTTTAGGAGCTAGGATTGTGTCCGCTGAGCAGATGCGAAAACAAAGCCTCAAAAAAGGGACGTGCTGAGCTGGCAAGCAGAGAGGCCAGGGCTCCAGCTCTCCTGAAGGCAGCAGAACATGGTCAGAACAGAGGCCCTTGCTGTCCTGGTTTGGGGAAGGGGAAGGTTAGAACCTCCAGCCTGTGCCTTTTCTCAGGAACTCATTCCTCTGCCAGTCCTTAGCCCCCACAGGTCCTCAGTTTACCCTACCATGCCTAGTCACCAGCCACTATGCCGAGGAGTCAACCCTCTCTCTGGCTGGAGATGTGACAAATGGCTCCAATTATCCCCTCTGAGCTTGGGTTTAATGCAATGTTTTATTAATGGTGAGTATTAGAGCAAAGCAGAGAAGCAGAGAGCCCACTGCGAGTGGCCACCTGCCTCTTCTCCAAAACGCTCTCTGTGTGCAGAAATGAGAAGCCAAGAGAGGCAAGATACCACCCTAACCTCAGTTTCACCTCGTGGTAACCACACGTCACCCTTCCACACCCTAGCCGCGGGCGGAGTGAATGCCACTCTTGCCTGGCGTGTTCCACCCATTGCTAATGCTTGGTTGCTTCCCTGACTGACAAATTAGGGGTTTGAACCAAATGTGGGAAAGGAAAGGGGTGATGGCAGCTGCCCACCCTGCAATTAAGAAGTGGGTGAGGGAAGGTGGGGGGCCTCCCTGAATACCTTTTTCTCTCCTTGCTTTGGCTGACTGTTCCAGGAGAGGGACTGCTAACCATGGGTGAGTTCCCTACAAGGGACACCCTTGGGGATGTCCCACTAGCCCACGACTGACTTCTCACCCAGTTCTCAGACATGTCATCCTAACGGATGAGCCAGAGAAGTTCCAGGTGCATGGTCAGACGGATAGTAAACCGAAGGTTGGAGAGCAATAGAATCTTATCCTGAGTGACAGTAAAAATGGAGGCAGGATTTGAATTCAAGACTTCTGACTATCTGGTTCTCCCCCTCCCGACATAGGGCTTCATCACAGGGCTATGGTAAATTGCAACAAGAAGACCCACTCTAAATGTGGATGTCACCTCACCAGTGGTTCTCCACCTCCCTAATGTTGTGATCCTTTAATGCAGTCCCTCATGTGTGGTGACCCCCCCAA
The DNA here is from genome assembly GCF_000317375.1 of Microtus ochrogaster. Lineage (NCBI taxonomy): Eukaryota > Metazoa > Chordata > Mammalia > Rodentia > Cricetidae > Microtus > Microtus ochrogaster. Next base: position 16,505,824 of record NC_022014.1, on the reverse strand, counting down.
CCATAAAATTATTCTCATTGCTGCTTCATAACTGTAATTTTGCTACTGCTATGAACCATAATGTAAATATCTGATACTCAGGCTATCTGATACGTGACTCCTGGGGGGAGTCACTACCCATGGCTTAAGAAGTGCTGTCCTAGACTGTAGACAAAGGAGGCTGCCAGCTGAGCACCAGCAAGCATCTCTCTGCTTCCTGACTGCAAATGCAATGTGACCACTTGTCCCAAGTTCTAGCCACCATGCCTTCCCTGCCATAGGGAACTGTATCTCAGCTCTGAGCCAAACTGAACCTTCCTTGCTTTGCTTTGTCACGTGTTTTGATCCAGCAGTGAGGTGAGAAGCCCTGAGCCTAGAAGGAAGCAGTTTTCCTCCATCCAAGGAACCACGATGGCTTCCAGCAGGGACATGAAGTCCGGGCTCCAGAAAGAGCATGCTGGCACCGTGCAGAGAAGGCAATGCTGAATCTAGGGGACTGATGGAGAGAGAGGCTGGGAGCTGGAGAGGTCACCGCTGTGGCCCAGAGTGTTTTGATACCTTGGAGGCCCAATGAATGGCAGAACAAGAGTTGCATAAGAAATGGATTCTCAGATCTAGTCACTAGGAGGTCCCATCCCAGAGCCAACCCCTGGAGGTGCAGGCATTCATAGGAATAAGAAAGATAGATCTGGTCTGGGGTTGGGATGAGATCAGAATGATGGACATCTATGCTATGTAGAGGAATGTCTCATGGAATGACAGGATGAGGTAGGAAATGGGCCAGAGAGGCCACCGTAGGTCTCTGGTACAAGCAACGGTGGCAGGGGCAGCTGGAGCAGAGTGCTGGGGAGGAAGATGAGATGGAGGTCCACATGAAGAAGGATATTTTCAGTGTGTGCAACAGACTCCTGGGGCTGTCAAACTGGACCACTGTGCTGGTGATGGGAAGTAATGATCAAAGGGGAATTTTGTTTTCTTCTGGACCATAAAATTTGAATGGCTTGTGTGTCTGTGCATGCAATGCTGCAGAGGCCAGAAGAGGGCACTGGAGTCCCCTAGAACTGGAGTTACTGCCAGTTGTGAATCACCAGGTGGGTGCTGGGAATCAAACTAGGTCCTCTGCAAAAACAGCCAGTACCCTTAACCACTGAGACGCCTCTCCAGCCCCTAGAGTTCTATGACTTTCAACACATCAGACTCATGTGTCCACCACTATAGAACAGAGTTTTACCCCAGAAAAGCCCCTTGTGCTGACCCTTGTAAAGAAATCCTCCCCAACTCCCACACCCAGGGTTCCATGAGCCTTTTTAATTGCTGTTTCATTGCCTTATCTATAATTACCCTGGAAATACATGTTACACAGTAAGAAGCCCTGTGTAACTCGCTATTGTCACTCAGTGTGATGCCTTTGAGAGTCACATAAGCATTCTGGGCATCGTTTCCCGTTGTTGTTAAGTAGTCTATCGTGTGGGTGTGCCCCTGTCACTCACCTTTAAAGGACAATAGGATTGTTTATAGTTTCGAGTTGTGTTAAATGAAGTTACTGTGAAGACTCACATATAGGTTTGTATCAACATCATTATTTCTAGGAGGAATACCTAAGAATAATATGACTGAGGGGTGTGGTTTGTGTATTTAATAGGAAACTACAAAAACAAGACCATTTGCATTCCCACCCACAAAGGATGGGGTTTAGTTTCTCCATATCTTTGTCAGCACTTATTGTTGTCAGTATTTATTTTAGTCACTCCAATAGATACATAATGGTATTTATTGTAGCTTTATGTTTCTCTAATAATTAATGATTTCAAGCATTTTTGTGTGTTTACTTACATCCATGTATTCTCTTTGGTGAAGTACCTACTTGAATCTTTTGTTCACTTTTCTAAATGGTTTCTTTTCTTGAGCCTTGGGAGCTCTTTGTATAGTCTAGATACAAGTCCCTTCTCATATATGTGTCTTATAGACATTTCCCCCAGTCTGAGCAGCCCCACTCACTTAGCAGGAGCTGATTTTGATGGCATTCTGTTTATCACATTTCATTTTGTAGATAACATTTCTTACATCATATGTAAGAATTCTGCCATGGCCTAAATCACTATGATTGGTCATTATACTTTTTTCTCAAGGTTTTGTGTTTTATATTTGGATCTTTGGACCTATAACCCACCTCGGCTGGTGTTTTGCATATGGAATGATGTTTAGGGTTATTTTTGTATACCTGGATCTCCAGTGTTTTAGTACCTTGCATGGGGGGGGTGTCCTTTGTCTGTTGAATGACCCTCCCCCTCTGCCATGTCCTACCCACATAGTTCTGTTTCTGACTTCCTACACCAGTGGTCAGCAATCACTCTGCATACACGTCGCTCTTCCACCAATGCCAGGGTGCCTTGATCACTGCAGTTTTAAATAAGCCTTCAAATTGGGGACTGTGAGTTTTCCAAACTTCTTTTCTCAAAATTGTTTTGACTACCTAACTCCTTCTCCTTTCTCTCCAAATACATCTTGGATGCTTTTTGTTTACAGCTTTAAAGAAGAAAAGAAAAAACCCTGCTGGAGTTTCGCTGGAATTGTCTTAGATCAATAGGTCCGATTGGAGAAACCTGGAGTCTTTATCATGCTGATTCTTCTGACATGCGTGTCTTTGTTTATGTAGGCTGCCCCTGATGGCTATCCATTTGTACAAACCTTCGCTGGTTTCTTTCTAAAGCATTTTGTAATTTTCAGCATACAAAGTCAGTACATGTTTTGTTAAATGTATACCCAATCTTTCACAGTTTCGAAGCTACCGTAAGTGATGCCGTTTTAAAATCTTTTTAGTATAGGTCTCTGAAGGGGGACCCCCCTCCTCCCAATTGGACTGCCAAATTTCACCAATTTGTCCTGGGATATTATAGAAAATTATTTGTATGATTGATGAGAATAAGACACACATTGTGGCAAATTTTTTAAAATCTTTTCAGTGGCCCTGCAGTTACTGTTGCCAATATAGAGAAACAGGATAGACTGTCCTCCACTAGGCACGAATCCTGTAACCTACTCGCCTTTGATTGCAGCTTCAGGACAAGAGTTCTAGTGGATTTCTTGGCATCTAAGAAAACAAACATTTGCTGTGTGAATAGGAACAATGTAACCTTTTACTTTTCAATTGGCAAATCGGTATACCTTTATTTACTTTCCTTGTCTTACTGCAGGACTAGAACTCCCAGGGTGGGAGGACCATCCTTATCTTCACCTTAGGTGGCAAACACTGTTGTGCCTACCTACGTACTATGTGATGTTAGTTGTAGGCTGGTCTTTTTTTTTTCTTTCTTTCTTTTTTCTTTTTTAAACAGATACCCTTTATCAGGGCGAGGAAGGTCCCTCTTGGCCCTGAGAGTTTTCTCACAAGCCAGGGTTAAGTGTGTCTCCTGCATTGGTTAGTAGAATCATTTGTGTTAATATAATCAATCTCTACTGAGGCTGTATTATGGCAGCTTACACTGTTTAATTTTCAAATATTTAACCAGCTTGGCGTCCCTGTGATAAGCCTCTCTTAGTCATGGTGTGCAGTGCTCTTTATATACTGTTAGAAACAATTGACTAATATTTTGTTAGGTAATTTTGTATGTATTCATGGGGGAAATTGATCTCTGCTTTTCTTTCTTGGGTGCTCCCATCAAATGAGCCTGGAAATTCTCCTCTTTCCTCCTATATGCTAGAAGACAGTATGGAGAATTCTTCTGAATATGAAGAAAAAAATCTTTGGCAACCTTTGCAGAAAAACTATCTTGATTGGGAGATTCACTTTTTGAAAAATTGTTTTTTATCCACAAATTTGATCTTAATAATTGTCGGCTCCTTGTAGGTCACTCTTATCTTGAGTACGTTTTGATTGCTTGTGTTTGTCTACGTTTGGACTTTAACAGAGTGGCAAGTAGCTTAGACAGCAAACATTTCTTTTTCCCAAGTCTTGGAGAGTCCTGGTTCAAGGTGGCAGCAAGTCTGGAATCTGGGCCTGGGAGGGGCACTCTTCAGATCCTCTAGAGAACTCTGTTCCAGCGTCTCTTCTTATAAGGTCCCTGATCCCATTCATGAGCACTCTACCCTCAGGATCGATCCCCTCCCAGAGGCTCCGCCTCCTAGCAGGGCTGTGTTAGTGCTGGGATCTCTGCTCAGGACTTTGGGGAGGCATGGACACTCTTTGTGTGCTGGTGGTTTTTGCTGAGTTGGTCCATTTCACTGCATCATCAGATTTATGTGACAAAAATTGTTTGTACTTTTTCCTACTTAATATCTGTAGTGATGGCTCCTCTTGTTCCTTATAGTCACTCTCTCCCTCCCCCACTGCCTCCACTCTCTTTTGACTTTGGGTTTTTTTATTGTTTTTTTAGTTTTTTTTTTTTAAATATTTATTATGTATACAATATTCTGTCTGTGTCTGCAGGCCAGAAGAGGGCACTAAATCTCATTACAGATGGTTGTGAGCCACCATGTGGTTGCTGGGAATTGAACTCATGACCTTTGGAAGAGCAGGCAATGCTCTTAACCACTGAGCCATCTCTCCAGCCCCGTTTTTTTAGTTTTAGTTTAGTTTGTTGTTATTGTTTTCAGACAGAGTCTCATGTAACCGGACCTTAAACTTAATATTTAGCTGAAGATGACCCCTAACTTCTGATCCTCCTGCCTCTACCTCCCGAATGCACCACCACACAGGATTTATGTGGTGCTGGGAGTGGAAGCTAGGGCCTTGTGCATGCTAGACAAGTGCTCTACCAATTAAGCCACACTTGGAGCCCAGTTCTGTTTTCAGTGCTGGAGCTTTGAAGTTTCATTGCTAAATATATCCACATTGAGATTTTTGTTTTGTTTTTGTGATTTTACCCTTTTATCTTCATGTGATGATGATTTATTTTTCTCTAACGTCTTCTTGTCTTAGTTACTTTTCTATTTCTAAGACAAAACACCATGACCAAGGCAAACTATAGAAGAAAGCATTTAATTTAGTGGGGGCTTGCAGTTTCAGAGGGTGAATCTATGAGCATCAGGATAGGGAGAAGGGCAGCAGACAGGCAGGCATGGGGCTGAAGCAGTAGCTGAGAGCTTACATCTCATTCTCAAGCACGAAGCAGAGAGAAAGAGAGCTAAATGGAAATGCTGGGGGGGGGGCCTTGAAACATCAAAGCCCACACATATGACACAACTTCTCCAGCAAGGCCACACCTCCTAATCCTCCCTAAACAGCTCCACCAACTGGGGACCAACCATTCCAACTGACCAGCCTGTGGGGGCATTCTCATTCACAACAGCACAGTATTAATAGGGACTCTCAACATTAGACCCACCGTTAGTGTTGCATGGTGTATGTTGCTCTGTGCTTTCAGCCACCCAGAGTGTTGTTTGATGTGCCTGTCCTCCAGGCAGCTTCTTTCTAATGTCCACTCTGATGACATCTGGGCTGACGTCACCATCAGAACACTCGCGTTTGGTTCAGTTATGGATGCTTGGGTTGAGTTCCATTTTATCAGTTTCCTGTTTCTTCCTTCTAATCTTTTCATTTTTTTTTCCTTTTTCATTTCCTGACTTCTTCTAGGTTATGTAAACAGCATTTTGGGTTCCACTTTGATTTATCTATTGTATTTTTCGCAACCTCTCCTTGTGGGGCTTTTTGTGTATGTGTGTGGTGGTAGTGGTGGTTTTGTAGAGAAAACAACACAAACACCTAATTCTTCATAGCCTCCCCCTTAAAAGTGCAATGCTGTCACTTCCATGCTATGAACATCGGTTTTGTCACTGTGACAAAATGCACAAGGAAAACCAGCTGAACAGAGGCTTAGCACCATGGTGACCGGATCCATCGCTGTTAGTCCCATAGTAGAGTAGCATGGATCCTGATACACAGAGTGAAGCAATGCTGCTGAGCTCATGGCGGAAAGGCAGAGAGAGGAGCTGCCCACTACCCGACAGGTACATAAAGAAATGCTCTGCACCCCCTGGTGGGAGGGTGTGGGGGACAGCTGCTCACCTCATGCCCTAAGGGTATTGTGCAGGTTGATTTTTACTTGTTTTGTAGTTTAGGTTTTTGATTGGTGTTTTTTTTGTTTTGTTTTGTTTTTTTAACTTGATACAAGCCTTATCTGGGAAGAGGAATTTCAATTGAGAAAATGCCTTTATCAGATTTTTATAGACAAGTTTGTAGGGCATTTTCTTAATCAATGATTGATGTGGGATGGCCCAACCCACTGGGGCCAGTGTTGCCTCCGTGCCCATGAGTGATATAGAAAGCAGGCTGGGCAAGCCATGGGGAGCAGGGAACAAGCCAGTAAGCAGCATTTCCTCTGTGGTTTCTGCATCAGTTCCTGCCTCCAGGTTCCTTCCTTGAGTTCCTGCTCCAACTTTTGGATATTATCTGGAAGTATAAGATTAAATAAACCCTTTCCTCTCCAGGTTGCTTTTGGTCACAATGTTTTAGCAATAGAACATTGTCCCAGCTAAGGCAGGGACAGAGGGAAGCCTCACTGTGCACAGGCACAGGAGATCTGCGCACCTCACGGTGTCAGGAGCTATCAAAGAGGAAAAGGAGGGGACAAGGAACGCTTTTCTGTTTCCAGAACCCATGTCCTCCCATCACCTCTGGTTTTAGTACTTCCCAATGAAGCATTCAATGACAAACCCATCAATGGGTGGATCCCTAATGAAGTCAGAGCCCACATCATCCACTCTCTCTCCATCGTGCTACCACACACACAAGCCTGTCACATGAGCCTGTCAGGGGACCCGTCAATACCCAAATCACAACACAAGTGGAATGTGGATTCTTGTCCTCATCTCCTGCCTTAGTTTTCCTATAAATAATAGCTATGCACACATTGATAATTCAGACAGTGTTACAAGGTTTGTTTTTAACTGTCTGGCTCTTTAGAACCCAGGAGAATACATATTTTCCCAGACACAAATAGTGGCTACTCTGTTGCTCTTTCTTTATTCATGCTATGCCTAGTGGCCCTCTGACCCAGTTCCTCCTTCAGACGGAACATGACAGAGTTGGTCTCTGAAGTTTTCCTCATCCAAGAACAACTCTGTTCCTGAGAAACATTTCTATAGAATGTAGAATTGAGATGACAGTTCTTCTCTTCTCTCTTTTTTTTTCTTTTTTTTGAGACAAAGTTTCTTTGTATAACTTTGGCTGTGCTGGAATTCACTCTGTAGACCAGTTTGGCCTCAAACTCACAGAGGTGCACCTGCCTCTGCCTTCCTGAGCACTGGGATTAAAGGCATGCGTCACCACCACCCAGTCAATTCTTTTCTTTAGCACTTAAAAATTTCTAATTTCCTCCTAACCTCTACAGTTTTCAGAGGAAAAAAAATCATCTGTCATCTGCATCATGGTTCCCCTGTATGGGAGGTATTGTTTTTCTCTGGCTGCTTGAGGATGTGTCTTTGTGCTCATTCTTAATGTTCATGGTTCGATTGATGTCTTGGTGAGGATTTCTTTGGGTAAAGCTGCTCTGTGGCTCAGTAGGTCTTACATATCCGTGTCTTCTGCTAAATTTGGAAACCTTTTTCCTATTGGTTCCTCCAATTCATTTTGTGCACTAGTCTTTCTTCTTGTCCTCTGAGATTTCGATGACACAAATGTTGGGTCCTTTACTATGGCTTCATGGGTCCCAAGGCTCTGGTCATTTCTGTTTAAGAATTTCTCTCTGTAGTGTTCACTCCGGGGACATCCTAATGATGAGTCTTCAAGTTCATGGCCTTCTCTGCCACTTAATTGCTGTTGTTGAGGCTGTGTGGGGAGATATTTTTGTTTCATTTATCTTTTACAGTTCTGAGATTTCTTTCAATTTTCCACTTTCAATTTTCTATTTCTGTGATGAGCCTTTCTGGCCTTTAATTCATTTCTAGAGTGTGTATCTTTTAAAATGTTATTATGCTTGTGTGTGTGTGTGTGTGTGTGTGTGTGTGTGTGTGTGTGTGTGTATGCATGCAGCTTGAGTGTGGCGGTCAGAGGATAATTTGTGAGAGTCAATTCTCTCCTTCCATGTGAATTGAACTCAGACCTTCAGGACTGGTGACAAGTGTCTTTGCCTGCTAAATCATCTCACCAACCCAAGACTGTTAGCCTTTTTCTTAAAGATTTATTTATTTGTTTGTTTGTTAATTATGTATACAGTGTTCTACCTGCATGTATGCCTAGATACCAAAAGAGGGCATCAGATCTCATTACAGGTGGTTGTGAGCCACCGTGTGGTTGCTGGAAATTAAACTCAGGTTCTCTGAAAGAGCACCCAGTGCTCTTAACCTCTGAGCCATCTCTCCAGCCTTTTTATTTTATTTTATTTTATTTTTAGACAGGGTTTCTCCTTGTAGCCCTGGTTGTCCTGGAACTTGTAGACCAGGGGCTGGCCTCCAACTCAGAGATCCTCAGATACCTCTGCCTCTGGAGCACTGGGATTAAAGGGTACATGCCACCATGCCCAATCCGATTCTTGAAGCGCGTTTATAAACACTTTCTTGAAATCTCTGCTAATGGCTCCACATTTGTGGCTCCTTGCTGTCAGTATCTTTTGTCTGTTGCCATAAGTGCTGAGGTTTTCCTGGGCTCCTCAGATTCCAGGTAAATTTAGTTGAATCTTGGACCTTTGCACTCTGGATCTTAATGGACTCCTACAGAGGAAGCTGGTGCTTTTCTCATGGCATGCGAACAACCCAATTGGGCTCAGGTCAAGAATTCCCGCCGGCTTGCTGCCACCTGTGATCCCAGCTGGCTTACTGCAACCTGTGATCCCAACGTCAGTATGTTTTCAAAGCAGTTGTCACGCTGTTTACATCTGTGTATATGCCACACACTGCTGCATCTGGGAGTTGAACAAAAGCCTGTCTTTCAGCTATTTTTCAAAGTCTTTGAAAGAGTCTGCTCACAAATAACTTCATGGAACCACAACCCCTGTGATTGTAAGGGAATTTTCCCTCCCCTGGCGACTTAGCCACAATGTAGCTGTTTCCACCTGTGCTACAGAGTTCCATGAGGGCCGAGCAGAAGCGAAAGGAGAAGAAAGAGGACATCTGTTCCCTGTCCCAGTCTGTACCCAGACATCCCGCATTCTGTTTAGGTCTCCAGGGTTCATTCAATGAAAGGGGGAGGGGAAAGTGTGCTCACTCCATCCCAGCTGGAGCCAGAGCCTGCTCCTTCCCTGTCCAGCTGTCTGGTACAAATGGGGTCACAGACTCTTTCAAGTACCTCGTTAGGTGGGACAAAATGGAGCATTCGAGAATTCAGCCACTTGGAGTCTGGATGCTAAACTTCAATTGCGCCATAAGCAGCTGAGGAAAGAGAGGAGCGAGTATAGAAGGTTCTGGAGAGATACATCTATAAATCCCCACTGCTACATACTCTGTGCCAGGCCCTCGTGAAAGCACTTGGTGTGCACAGCATGGTTTTGCCATTGCCACATCTCGGAGACAGACAACAGTGGCATTATGAAGGGACTGAGACTCCACAGGTTAAGCTGCTTTTCCAAGACACCCAGTGAGTGAATGGCGGAGCTAGGCTGTCTCTAGGTAGTCTGGGACGGTAGTCAGGAGTATATCTACTCCTGGGTGATGCCCCGGGTTCCACCTGGCCTTGTGGACAGTCCCATGGACTGGGCCATAGGACATCCAGAATTGTTTATCAAATACCTTGTCTCCAGAGTCCAGAGAGTGTTTCTTTCAGAACTCCATTAGACCTGCATGCTACAGGGCTTCAGCAGCTATGTTCTCAGCTCTTCTGAAGGAGGCTCCAGGATGGCATTGTACCCTGTCTGTCCGTCAGCAACATACAAACAAGGGCCAAAGAAATCTCAGGACCTTGTTCCCTGATCAGAGCATGCGGGGAGTCCCAGTTTGCTTTCTGCAGCTGTAATAAACACAACTAAAAGCAACTTGGGAAGAAAATGGTTCATTTGACTTAACCATCCCAGATGACGGTCCATCACTGAGGGAAGTCAGGGCAGGGGCTTGAGGAGGAACCTAGAGGCAGAAACTGAAGCAGAGGCCATGGAGGGACACTACTTATAGCCTTGCTCCCCATGGGTCTCTCAACTTGCTTTTTTAAAAAAATATTTGTTTGTTTATTTATTTATTTATTTATTTATTTATTTATTTATTATGTATACAATATTCTGTCTGTGGTGCACGCCAGAGGAGGGCACCAGACCTCATTACAGATGGTTGTGAGCCACCATGTGGTTGCTGGGAATTGAACTCAGGACCTTTGTAAGAGCAGGCAATGCTCTTAACCTCTGAGCCATCTCTCCAGCCCTCAACTTGCTTTTTAAAAATACAACTCAGGACCTCTTGTAACACCATGGGTAACACCACCCACCAGTGGTCTGGGCCCTTTCACACCAATCATTAATCAAGAAAATGACTCACAGACTTCTCACAGACTTACCTACAGTCCAGACTGATGGAGACATTTTCTCAGTTGACGTTTCCTCTTCGCATATGACTCTAGCTTGTGTCAAGTTAAAAAAAAAAACTAACGAGCAAAGTGGGGGCCGTGTTCCAGGCTTCCTGATACATGCAGCCTCCAGGAACACAGGTTGAGGCTTCAGCTCACAGCAGGGGTCTTGTTTAATCCATTAAGGCTAGAGTAACAAAACCTCCATAAACCAAGTGCCATTCAGACAACAGAGGCTTGTTTCCTAGCAAGGCAGAGGAGATCCCAGCTGAAGGTTCCAGTGAATTTAGGAACTTTTAAGAGCTCTGCTACGAGTTCACAGGCAGCGTCTTCGTGCCTTGTCCTCACTTGGTGAAAGAGAGGCCCACCCGGGGCCGAGGGCACTGATCCCATTCCCCGCTCCAGCACAGCCTGGTGACCTGGTCACTGCCCACAGTGCTTTCCCCCTGGGAGGAATGATTCTAACATACCGTGGAAGCAGGGAGAAACACAGCTATGCAGAGCCAGGGATTTCCCCAACTCCAGGTCTGTAGGGCCTTTCGATTCCTGGACCATCTACCTCTCTGGTGGGATCTGTCCAACCTCTATGTGCTGATCAGCCCAACCTGGCTGTCTTCTCTTGGCCTGACCTCTGCCCTTCCGCAGAATCTGCTTCATCCTCAACTCTGGCGTTGACCGCCCCCCCCCGTCCCCCCCAACCCAGCACTTCCTCCTCCTCTCCTCTCCTGCTCCCCTCCCAAGCCTTCCCTTCCCTCCCAGATTCCTTCCTTACAGTTAACTTCCTGAATGCCCAGAACTGGGGATAAGATAGACAGTTACAGAAGATGGGGACCCTGCCTCACCCTGAAGTAGCTCACAGTCTCAGCAAGAGACGTAACCGAGTCCAACCAAGCTCATCTTCCATGCAGAGACTTGCCTGGCCTCATTCAGGGACACCTCAACCCCCAGGATGCTGTAAATATAATAGAGGTGAGGGTGGGGGGATTGCAGCTGTTTTCCTGGGGAATCAGGGCTCATGCTCTACACAGTGGTTCTCAGCCTTTGGGTCACGACCCCTCTAGGGTTGTATATCAGATATCCTGAATATCAGATATTTACATCACCACCCATCACAGTAGCAAAATTGCAGTTATGAAGTAGGAACACAATAGCTTTATGGCTGGAAGTCACCACAACATGAGGATGTGAACTAAAGGGTGGCAGCGTTGGGCAGGTTGAGGACCATTGCTGCACAATGAAGCGTGGGAAGCATTTCAGTTCCCAAGTCCTCTCTCCCCTTGCGCAGTGCAGAGCATGCCCAGCCGTTCATGGCAGTCCTGCTTCGGGAGCCACTGATTGGTTCTGCTTTGCTGGACCCCACCCCCACCCCACCCCCAACTTTTGTGCCGCCATAGAAGAGCTTTGTATACCGAGTGCAGCAAGTATACTGATAGCCAAACAAGGAGACCCCCTCTGCCTGGGGTCCTCTCTTGAGTCTTCCCCAGAAGCCCTTCTCTTCCTCCTCCTTGTCCTGTAAATTCTGGGGAAGAGAACTGTCTCTTGCTCCTTCTCCCCCCTCCCTCTGCAGCCGGAATTGACGGATCCTCAGGCAGAAGCACCAGCCCCTCCTTGACAGCAAACTAGTTTTAGATAAATGAGTATTGGTTTTGCTCTGTTTGTTTTTCATTTCTAGCCATCCTCTGATGTTTTTTTTTTTTTTTTTCCCCTGCAAAATCGGTTAAGCAATGATAGCCTGGGCCTGCTTATGCCAGCATTGATTGGGCAACTCCCCGAGTCTGGGTCTTTTGTGGGTTCTCTTTTTTGTTCTGCTTTTCCCCACCACACCTCAAATGCCTCCTCTATTTTTGTGGCCCAGGTAGGAAGGAAGGAAACTCAGAAATATGGAGCATCCATTCAAGCCAGGCTCTGTGTGGGCGACGAGTGCCAATTGTCTCATTCTGTCTTCAACAAAGCACAACCAGCTGGTGTGGTAGGTGGGCACTGTTCCTCTTGTCTTGCAGATGAAATTCAGGGTGGGGACGCTCAGAGTGCACACCCCACACCTGCTTCCTTTAGTAGGGAGCCCACAGCTTCTCCTGAAAACAGCAGGTATGTGTTTTATGACTCGTCCTCAGCAAGTCCTGCCCACCATCCAGGCTTCCCCACTGTGTAGAGCCATGACCGCGAAGAGGGAAAGGACATGGTGGACTGAGGGATCTGACCAAGGTGGTGGAACCCACTGCTCTGCAGCTGTACTGGCTAGTCTCAAGTCCCTTGGTCTCTCTGAACAAAAGCAATAGGTGTAGCTGGCTCCTGCAGCTCCTGTGTGATGCCAAGACTGTGCTGTTCTCTGAAGCTGGTGTGAGCAGGGCCGTTGCAGAAGCCCACTTCCAGCAGATCTCAAACTCACAGCACAGATCTTGTGGGCTCGGGAAACCTCTGGCAATGTGAGCACGGAGCATGCTCACAGCCCCTGTGTATGAAATTCCCTGGACTGGCCAAGCCTCGTGATGTCAAGGGGCTAGACTTGCCTTAGACACACACACACACACACACACACACACACACACACACACACACACACACACGTTAGCAGGGAGGAAAAGGAACTCTAAGGGGAAGGACAGCAGGACCAAGGGTGGAGGTGGGAAGGCTCCCGAGTATCGCCTCCCCCTTCCGAGGGCTGAGGATGGGGGTGGGGGGGAGCCCACTACAACAGTTACGGCTGACGTGGAGAGAGGAGGCAGCAGCCGGCGGGGCTCGTAAAGGGACGGTTACATTTATAGCCGTGTTCTTATTAAGCACCAGGAAAGGAGGAATGAATCACACCCCTCCTCCGGCCCAGAGCCTGGGGAGATGGAGGCCACCAGCCACGGCCCTTAAATCTCAGCACACTTAGAAATCACAAGTGTTTGGGGTTAACCCTGTATCACCACAGACAACAGTGAGCCATACATCCTTCTCAGGCTCAGCTGGCTTCATGTCTTAAAGGGGACCTGACCCAGATTTGGGGGAGGGGGAGTACGATGACTCTACCTTCCCGAGGTCCTGGAAGCAGAGTCCTCAGTTCAAATCTTCATTGAATGCTGTGTGATCTTGGGAAGGAAAGGTGACCTCTCTGGACCTATAGACTTCACGACTCAATTAAGTGAACAGAATCTAGACGTGATGCCCCACCCCCTCTCAGCCCACCCATTTTGTACAAAGAAGGCTTAGTGATGTGGTCAACTCAGGATCATGGCCTCCAAGTTGAAGACAGGGACCCTGCTGGCAGCCATGACCTTCCAACATCTTTACCAGCCCTGGCTCAAGACCACACAACCCACCACATTCTCACTGCAGGGCGGGGTCTCTTCGGCCAACACCCTACCCACTGCACGTGTCTCTCCAGGGACAGCAGAGGGAAGGATGGGTCCTTAGCCCTGAGAGGCTGCCTGCACACCTCCTGGGCTCCCTCAGATGCTTTGTATGTGTAATTGGTTTCTATGAGATTTATTAGAGTTTTTAAACCTTTTTATTGTGAAATATAACACAAATACCAAAAATTGAATAACCCATAAATGGGGAGCTTAATGAGTTGTATAAAGTGAACGCCCTGGGAATCTCCCAGATTCCAGGAAGCAGGATGATGTTGCCTGCCTGCCAGAGGTGTCTGCATGGCCCATTGCAGTTCTAGAGACCCCCTCCACCTGGGGAGGCTCCATCTCTACCTTCACCACAGGCTTCTTTTCTGTCCCACACTGAGACCAGCCTCCTGGAACTAAGCAGAAAGCAGGACACAATCATTCTTTCTATGGCCTTGGTTTCTCTGTGTACCTAGGAATGAGGCTGTTCAAAATTCTCTGGGATGGAAGTGTGTATAGCTGCTGTATGAATTGAGACCAGCCCAGCCCTAGAGGAAGCTCTGATGACTGCCCTCCTCATGCCCCTTCATGCCATAGCACCCTGGCACAGCCAGTGACCGGACTAGAAGAGGCCTCCAGTCCACACATGTGCAAGAGAAAATTCAGGGTCCTCTGGGCTTAGCCTGTCCTCGTCATGAAGTACAGTGGCTGATTTGGGGTGCTTACCAGAAGCCAAAGGGGTTTCTTCCCTCCTGGAGTCTCCTATGAAGTCCTGAGGGGTCAGTGAGACTCTGGTGGGACCTGGACTGAATCATCTGTGCCATTCTAGTTAATTCTGGTTAATTTATGCCCAGGGCTCCCAACCTGTGTCTTGGGAAGTGAACCCTGAGCTAAATCCATGACTTTTATCTCAAGGGGCGTCCAGTTCCAGCACAGAAATCAAGAGAGGGATTCAGCCTGCTCCCTCTCAAATCTCACCCCTCCTGCTCTGTCTCAGAGGGCCAAGGTGCTGTGAGTGATGGGCAGATAGGATGGATAGTGGAGAAGGGAGTCAGTGGCGTAATTACAGGACAGAAGGCAACGTGATCCGGAAAGAAGAATGCCAGTTCAGGGAGGTGGGCCCGGGTTCCCAGCAGGGACTTGTACTCTGTTCCCCAGTCCTCTTCCCTGGCTCCTTCCTGCCTCCCTTCCTCATTCCTTCCTCTGTCTTCCTTTCCCGTCAGCCCCAGATCCAGATGGAAATATGCTATTTGAAGACCCAAACCCTTGGCTCAGGTCAGTGACTCCAGCCTGCTTGGAGCCAGGGCTCAGAAGAGCCTGGAGCCCAGGCAGACAACGTCCATCAAGGCCTGGCACCAAGATGGAGCCAGACTACCCGGCCATTCCACTCTCTCCCCTGCTCTGGGGTGAGCATGGATGAGGGGAGACCTGGCAGGGCCCCTGCATCTTCCATCTCTGCAAGCCACTGAAACATGCCAGCCTCCTGCGGCCCAGGCTCCTGCTGCCTGGCCTAAGTTAAGGCCACAGCTTCCCAGCAGCAAGCCGTGATTGCTCATGGTATCCTTCCTGCTGGATGATTTTAACGGAATAATTTTGCATGATTTCTGCCCAGCATGAAAGAGAGCTGAGCTGAGCTGAGGATAAGGAGCCTGAGCTAAGGGGAAGGAATAGGTACTGGAACCTAAAGAGCTTCCTTCACAGGTCTGTGGCCAGCCTCTGTGATCCCCCCACCCCCCCCCCAGCAGCTACTGGTAGTCATCATCCATTGTAAAAGCATCTCCCTCTACTTATTGCCCTGAGAAGGTCTCCCCTTCCCAGCACCAAGGAAGGCAAAGCCCTCCCTGGGGCTCCCAGCCTTCATGGTTATGGTCCTGTGCTGACGAGCATCTGAGGGCTGCAGGATACTATCCCACAGGTTCTGCGCTGCCTCCACTCCCCTGCTCTACCCTCTCAAGCAGCACTCATTGAGCCTGGGTGCAGTCAGCAAACTTCAAGATTTGCCTGAGACCCTGAAATCAAGGCCCAACTGTGATAGGCAGACCTCAAACAAATGCTCAGGATTCTATCGCATTCAGTGAGCCTTGAACCTGGGCAACAGAAAGAGAACTGCTTCTGGAAGACTCCACTTTCACTGGAGGGAAAGAGGTGGGAGGTAGGGGCTGCCTGCCAGCTAGAAGATCTGCAAGGAACTTAAGATCACAAGTCCAAGTTGCCAGGACACTTTCAGGGTTTCCAACTACCTTCTGCTTTACAGATAAGTGGCACAGAAGCCCAGAGACATCCCATAGTTTGGCCAAGGTCACAAAGCAGCAACAATAGTCTCAGAGGCCACTGTGGCCCCGTGCTGGTCTGGGTCTGTCCTTCCACGTAGCCATCCCAGCCCCCCCCCACTCCAGCCCCAATCCCAGCTAGCATACGCCAGCTCGGGTTCTAAGGTCGGGTTCCAACACTGGGCCCAGGCAGGAGGGTGGTCTCTCTGGCAGCCCCTTCCTTGCTGCTATTCCTGGCATCATGCCCCTCCTTCCCCTTCCCATGGAAACCCTGTGATGGCGAGAGCTGGAATTTGGACGTTTTCCCAGCATTTGGGCTGTTAATTAAAACTAATAAATCTGCCACTTGGAGTCAGGTTGAAGGGAAGGAAGGGAGAGGGAAGGGAAGAGAGGGGAACTCAGGCATGGGGTCTCCCCTACCCCTGGGAGACTTTCCCTTTCAACCTGCCTCCTGAATCATTTTCTTTCTCAGTCACTCATTCATTGCACACTTGATTTGTCAGCTGTCTGCTGCTGACCCCTGCCTGGGCTAGCTCTGAATGGTTCTAAGGATTAGGAACCTAGCTCCTAAGACAAGGGCTAACGGGCCACTCCCTGCTGGTGCACCAGACTGAGCAAGAGTTCACAAGATCCAACCCAGCGGGACAGCTCTGGTCCAAAATTCAGTGCCCTGCTTTGTGACCTCTGGGGAGCTTGCTTCTCAGACATTTTCCTAGCCTGAAAAGGCAGATTTGAATTCTTGCACCAAAGGGTCTTGCGCAGAGGGCACGGGGAGAAGCGTGTGATGAAATGATCCAAGACAAATGGTGAAATGATCTCTCTTCACAATTCCTATGCTGGGCTCCTCCCTCTTCTTGACCAGTGGTGGACAGTGGTTCCTGTAAACATCATGGACTGTGAATTAATGAGAAGAGCGATGTGCTGCCCTACATCTGTAAGGCACATGCATTTTACAAAACTCCCTCTGCAGGCGATGGGTGCTCTTCTTCCCCGGTGGCCAGTGCGCAGAGCCGCCTGACGGCTGGGCGATGGTCACGTGTCAGTCATTGATTGTGTCTACCGGTGTTCACCACAGTGTGTGCAGAGAGGAAAAGGTGCTTCATCCGGATAGATGGACCAGATGCTTCCGTGTCTGGAGGTGACCTTCATCCATTTGTACCCCAACACTGTGCCCCCTCTCCTAAAGTACTGCATCTCATCTTTGCAGCCCCTGCTCCCTTTGTCTCCTGCTGCCCAGCTGCTCCACAGGCAGCCAAAGCAGAGAGCACTGCATGACGGTACTGATTCCGAGAAGGCAGACATGCCTAGTGGAGCCGCTGAGATGCAGACGCACCTGGAAGATGTGACTCAAAACCCAGTCGTTGCTGTTGTGATTTAAGGCTCTACTGTGCTCGGTCTCCAGCCTGCCTCGCTTGCTTGGGACAGAGATAGCGGCCACTCCCAGAACTACAGCTGTCCTGGGCGGGGACCACAGAAGCCGGAGTATTCTTAGTATGAGCCTGGTTCAGGGAACCATGGTGTCTGAGCCTGGGGAGGGTCTGGCAGCTCTGACCCCAATACTAACTACTTCTAGAAAGACTTCCATTGGGACCATATTGCTCCTTTCACACAACCCGGCCCACAATAATCTACCCTAAGTGTTATCACTGGTTTGGGGGACTGAAAGAATGGCTTAGTGCTTGCCTAGAGTGAGGCCCTGGATTCTCTCCCCAAGACCACCGACCACTGGCATTGTGTGTTTTCCCCTGTAGCTCCGTTAAGGGGTCAGAGAAGTCAGCCTTCCTAAAGCTCGCAAGGCAGGCAGTGAATCTAGCCCCAGAAGAGGCGAGAGGGTGTTCCCCACCCCTCCAGAGAAGAAGTGATACAAGCATGTGCCAAACCCCCAGTGTGAGGCCAACAGCGATGGCCATAGGTTACCAGAGGTTTCTCTCTCTTTGCCAGGTCCTGCTATGCCGAAGAAAGGATGGCTTCGTTAGCCCTGTGATTGCAAAGTTCAGTATTTCCCTTTTGCTGTGAGTCTCCAGAGGGCCAATTACTGCCTAGGACCACCCAGTGTGTTAGTTTACCGTTGAGCACATTGTGAACTCCAAGATGACATTGTTTACTGGAAAAACCTGTTTCCAGTTGAGATGTAGCTCAGCCCTAGCACACACCTTTAATCCAAGAGCTTTCTGCTTGAATCTTGTAAACAGGATTAAATAAAGTCACCCATGGGTCAAGAAGTGGAACATGCAACCAGTTGACAGGAAGTGAACATAGAATCGTTATGAAGAAACCATGGAGAGGAAGAGGGAGTCAGGAAAACAGAGAGACATGGTTGGAACATGGAAAGGAAGCACATTGAGTTTGAGAAGCAAGCCCAGCTGGGTGCTTTCTCGGCCTCTCTGAACTAACAGGCTCTCACCCCAGCATTTAGCTCCTGAATCTTTATTGATAAAATTGAACAGTTGAGATTTTGTTAAAAACAACAGTTTACCAGTGCTGTGACCAAGCGGCCTGAGAGAACTGAAGGCCATAGCCCCAGGAGGGGTCTAAGAAGTCTACGGTCGGGGATACAGAAGAGAAGGAAGGGGCCAGGGACTTCTCCAGTGACCAACTTCCTTCTGCTGGGTCCCATCTCCTAAAGTTTCCAGAACCTTCCAAAATGCTTCCCTCAGCTGGGGATCACAGTCACCTCAGAATCCTCTAGGACATTTAATAGTCAAACCCTAAAGCCCAGATAGGTTGTAAGAGAGCCCGGACTTGAACCCAGGCAGTTCTGAGTCAATTCCTTAAGGTTTCCTGGCTCCAAGGCCAATCTGAGGGGATGACTCGATGCAGTCTGCACTTCTCTGACCTGGGCGCACTGACCACTACTGGGGGTGAGCCCCATCCATACCTGCTAGGCACTTCACCACAGTCTTGCCATTGTCCCTGGACTCAAGTAGAGCCTAGGGGGCACATTTTTGTTGTTTAAGAAGCAGGAAAGAAGCCGGGCGATGGTGGCGCACGCCTTTAATCCCAGCACTCGGGAGGCAGAGGCAGGCGGATCTCTGTGAGTTCGAGACCAGCCTGGTCTACAGAGCTAGTTCCAGGACAGGCTCCAAAAGCTCTGGAGAAACCCTGTCTCGAAAAAAACCAAAAAAAAAAAAAAAAGCAGGAAAGAACTTCTGCTGGCAGAGACAGGTTTGAGGGCTGGGGCACCACACTGGAGGGACTGCTGGGCAGGGGTCCTCACTCAGGTTAGGCCAGTGAGCACACAAAAGTTGCTGTATGTAGATGAGACTCCTGGAGCATGCTGGGTAACTTAGGCTAGTTCC
Organism: Microtus ochrogaster; assembly: GCF_000317375.1. Lineage (NCBI taxonomy): Eukaryota > Metazoa > Chordata > Mammalia > Rodentia > Cricetidae > Microtus > Microtus ochrogaster. The sequence goes on along the minus strand of NC_022014.1, from coordinate 16,486,530 downwards.
TACTGTAGTAATATGAGCGGCGGGGCTGCATCCCCAGCACCCCAGCTGCCTGCTAGTTTATGCCCCGAAATAACAACACACAAACTGTATTCATTTAAACACTGCTTGGCCCATTTCTATCTAGCCTCTTCTAGGCTAATTCTCACATATTAATTTAGCCCATTTCTAATCATCTGTGTTGCACCCCAAAGTGCGCTTACCGGGAAGATTCTAGCCTACGTCCATTCTGGGTCAGAGCTGAATCGCGTCTGTCTGCCCCGGAGCGGGCAGCATGACATCTCTGCTCCAGAGAGCAGAGCTGTCAGTCTGAGCTCACTTCCTCTTCCTCCCAGCATTCTGTTCTGTTTACTCCACCCACCTATGTTTTAACCTATAAGAGCCGAGCAGTTTCTTTATTATAATTAATCAATGACCTTCCTCCATCATCCTACCCCTTTCTGGTCTCAGTTTCCTCCTCTGGGAGAGAAGTGGGGCAAGGGATCCAGGAAAAGGCGTGGAGGACACTCCCTGTCACTATGCCGTTGCCTTTCCCCCCACGACAGGGCTGGCAGTACAACAGAACACAGGAAACAAGTTGGGCATTGATTAAGCCCTAACCATTAGAGAAACCTGCACCCCACAAGCTTTCCTGTGGAGATCCAGAAATCCAAGAGAGCCTGTGTCCTTGGTGTCCAACAACCTGAGACCTATCTTATCCTCCTCTGTAACAGAGGAGTCTAGAGGAGATACCAGAGCGACAGACCTCTAGGCTGTGAAGATGAGGGCGGAAAACTGGTATGGCAGTGACTTGGGTCCCTCCTGTTCCCCAGCCTTAGGTGATCACTTGTTCTTTAAGGGAAGGGCCAAGGGAGATAGGCTGGCAAAGGCAGGAGCGGTGCACCCTCCACAGGGAGGCAAGAGGAGACAGACCATGATATGTCTGGGGAGTTCGGGATAAAAGGTCTTACTGTCTTCTCTGGGTCCACCCAAGACAGGAAGACCACTGTCTGCAGGAAGCCTGTTCTGACTGGGTATGTGCCTCCCCTCCTGCCCCAGCCCAGTCCATGCCTATGTGGGTGTCCTCTTGTGTAAGCAAGTGAATACACACATAGGCACATGCACACGCACGCGCGCACACACACACACACACACACACACACACACACACACACACACGTCCCAGCCCTCTGGGCTTGTCGTCTACCAGTTGACCTCTGACCCAGTCTAAGGCCCACAGGAAAACTTGCAGAGTCAGGGATCTGTTCTGTTTGCTGACTTCCTGCCGCTTTGACTTTACAAATTCTCCGATAGCCTGTGGACTTTCAGGCTCTGGCAGAGGACAGCTCTTTGCCAGGAAAAAGTAATTGAAAAGAATCATGGAGAAATAAACATAACCGCTCCCTCCTCCCAACCAGCATTCCGACTGGATTAGAAGAAGATCCTGTGACCACAGCGTCCCTCTGAGGCCACTTGTTCAAGCTTACCATTTTGTTAAAACAATGAAGACTTTGCCAAAATTGGCTTACAAAAAAATGTGGTATATATTACATCTTAACATTTAACAATTTAATACTTAACGCAAAAATTACAATGTAATATAATTGCTCTATTAACAAGGTAATTACAGGTTTATTTTTAATTAGTTCATAATATGCTACAGATGGTGTGGTTGGCCAATAGGACCGTATTTAGTGCTGTAGAAGAGAGGGTTTCTTTGCGGCCCAACAGAAACTTGGAGCCAGGGAACTAGGCACGCCTGGAATCGATCAAAAGGTACAACTCTGAGACAGCAGGCAGGAACTAAGCTAAGCGTATCCAATATCCCTTCCCTGCGCCCTCCACAGCAACCCGAGCATGAATTCTAAGGTTCCTAAAAGCAAGAAGCAGAGAAAAAAATTCTTAATTAACAGCAAAATGTTCCCAGATCAAATAACAGAACTGAAATTCTAGCAGACAAGGTTGCATTTGAAGTCTGGAAGCTATCTCCAAACATATCTCTTCAAGGGAAGATTTGTGGAGCCTTGGAAAAGCCCATTGACCCCCTCCAATCCTGGGCAGGAAGCAGGGCTAGGGATAGAGCCACCCCTACGGCAGGTCAGGGGTCCATGTGATTTATGACTGTACCATGCGTCCTCTATATTCAAACCCTGGGATGGGGCCCAGGTTGCCAGCACCATTCCCCAGCTGGCGGTAGGGAAAGAGGCAGGATGAGACCAGGGACTGGGTTAGGAGCCTCAAAGAAGGTGGTGGATATCCAAGAGGGAAGACCACACCCTGACTCAACCATCGTTCAGTGACTCAGCTTTGGCGCCAGCCTCAGATAAGAACTCCCAAGAGTACCAGATCCACCTCCGTGACATCATCACTTCTCACCTCCATGGCTGCTCCCTGCCCTAGTCTCCTCCCTCCTCAAGGCCCCTTTTCTAGCTCCTTTTCGAACTCCTCTGCCTGGGCTCTAAGTCAGGGTTACCGGCGCCAACCTTTCATGTGAACCCCATTTCCAGATGCTCTAGAGCCCCCAAGGTCCTCCCTCACAACTTCCCTCACGTGCTGACATGAATCATGACTTTCATAGGCAGTGACTTCCTACTGCAACCAAAAAATGGCACACTATGGTGTGCCACCAATCGATCTCCCTGGAGAGACTCCAGCTATGATGGCAAAAGTGTGTGTAAAGTTTATTCAGATGTGTGTGGGGAAGGATGCAGTCACAGGCCAGCAGAGGCCACCGGAGGTGCATACTGGGTGATCTTTCACAGTTGTCCCAGACAAGGAGATGAGCCTTATATCCTGGAATCAACCTGCCGGGAATTAAGGGACTCAGCTGCTGGGGGAGGGGGTGACTGCTGTCCATGCATAGTCCCACAAATGCAGCTTCAAAGCCAGGAGGACCTGCTTCACCCAGTGCCTCGTTCCCCTCCCTCCCCAACATCCGCTGTGCTCTGCTCCAGCAGTGACCTTCATTTGGCCAACCTCGAGAACTCTACTTTTGCTGCTTCCTCTGTGCCTCAGTTTCCTCGTTTGTGAAATAGGTCAAATAATCATTCCTCCCTCACACAGTGGTGAGGGTTCCCTGAAGAGGTTGTTGACTGGCAGAGTCTACACTAGCCTTCATGTAGCAGGTGGTTTGCAAAGGTTTGCCAGGGAAGCAGCCTCTGACTTATCAGCTACATCAACTTCCTCACTGAAGTTCATCTGCCCTTTGCTCCTTTGCAAAGCAACAAAAACAATCATGTAACAGGGCCAGGCACAATGGGCTTGCCTATAACCCCAGCATTCAAGCAACAGAGGCAGGAGGATGGATGCAAGTTTGAGGCCAGCTTGACTCGCATAGTGAGTTCCAGGGTTACATAGTGAGAACCTGTCTTCAAAACAGAACAAAGAAGCCACTCATATAACTGACTGCTCTCAACATCTTGGAGATCTCACCTGCTCCTCAGACCCGTGTTGGTAATGATGGATGTTCTGTAGACTTGGCCTTTGAGGCCTGCTCACATGTCATTTCCCTGTGAAGTGTCCCCTGACCTTGCCCTGTAACCCCCACCTTCACTAAACAGCTCCATTCTCTCCATCCTCAAAGACCCAGTGCCCTGAGCGGCAGTGAGGTTAGCTGGAAATGCCGGGCAAGCTCTTAGCTATATCAGATTTCCTCCCACTTTGGTAACAAATCATTTGCAAAGAATCTCCCGTCATCCTGAGATGACATTCATGTCTAGTATAAGCGACCAAGACAGATCATCAGGAAATGAATCAACATAATGCCCTGGCTATGATAGAAAGGAAAGGTTGAGTGTGGGTAATCTATACTAAAATTTGTATTTCAGTATGTAAACTGTGGGGGGCCCTGATGAAGCAGAGGCTTGCACCTACCCAGCCACCATGAGGGATAAGGGCCCAGTCCCAAGTGCTGCTGGGGCTCAACGGACTTGTTGCTTTCACCAATGTAAATTTTCCAGAAATAATGAGTAACTCCTGGAATCGTTTCTAATGGAGCTCAGGACAACCATCTCGGTCTGCACAGTGGTAGCCTTCTTAGGAAACTCTGGGTTGAATCTGTAATATAAATACTTGGTGTTTCCATATAAACTGGAGTTAGGTTCCCAGTGGAAGCAATTAGCATCAAGTTGTCACCTGTCTGAATGTTGACTGAAATACTTAAAATCCATGGGCGTGAAAGGTGACTTGCAGCACACAAGGCCATCTATGTATTGACGAATCTTTAGTGCCCTTGACCTCTCTCCAAAGTGCCAGTAGTATCCTCTTTAGTAATGATGGACATAAAATATGTCTCCCACTTGTTCCCAAAACTGTCCCCAAGTGACAGCGCTATGCCTTGGAACTTTCCTGGGCTCCCCTAGAGGTGCCCAGAGGATGGATATACTTGTCCTGTCCTGTTCACCCCAGTGCTCTAGAAGCTATCAGAAGGGATATATTGGGCACTCAATAAATTAACTTGGGCCGAAACCTATGAATGTGTACTCCAACCCTGTTCCTCTGTCAGCTGCAGGGACCACCTGCTGACATGTATCCACAGCTTCTGTGCCTCCCCGTGTGTGGTTTCTGGCCCCAGGCCAACCCAGCCCTGTTCAGACAGCCTCCAGAAGTCATTTGGAAGGACAATTGGAGCTTGATGGATAAGTCTCCATTGTTTCCCCTCTGTATAACCAGTCTGAGACATGGCCCCTTCCTGGACACAATCATCTTAGAGTTCCCTAAAAGATGCAAGAAGACCCAGCTGTCCTCAAAACTGTCCCTCGCCTACCTATCTCCTCCTACTTTACCACCTCACAATTCCCAGAGCACTTTCTGGGATCCCTCTCAAACACGCAGCTCCACACTCATCCTGTCTCCAGGGGTCCTGGTGCCACTACTACCTGACAACCACTAGACAGGCTCATGCTACTGTGCTGCTTTCCTTCCTCCTCGTCTATGAGCTAGCAAGGTGGCTACTGAGGTCCTCCGCCCTCGTGTCCTCACGGGGCTGCATTTGGCTGGAGAGTCTGCTGAACTGGAAGGTGGAGCCAGCCTGACCCTTGCAGCCAACAGGGGCACTGGCCATTGGCTAAGACTCAGTCTCCTCCTCGGGGCTTCTTGTCCCAGGAACTACATTGCTGCCCATGGTGACCTTCAGCTTAGAATGTCCACAGACGAAACACAAGCCCAGGAGCCCGAGCCCTGGTCCTCAGATGTTATCCTTCTCAGGCATTTTGTAGGTCAGTGTGTCTCAAAATCAACTCGGCTTTGAGGGGCTGGAGAAGCAGATCCAACTCCAAATGGTACTGAATGTAAGAGTCGATAACAGTCTTTCACTGTGGGGGAATGGGGCATTCTTGCTCTAGAACGGGCTCATCCAGAATTAAGACATTAGTAGCCTGGTGTGGTGGCAGGTTGTCAGGGCGCTGAAGAAGGAAGGCTGCAAGTTCAAGAACAACCTGGGCTAAAGAGAGTGGATTCAGGCAGGGAAACTGGCAGAACGCATAGCGGAAATCCAACAAGGCATGCCGAAGTGGATGGGATAAGATTAGTGAAAGTACCTATGGTCACCCTTGTGTCTCCCAAGTGTGCAATTCCCAGTCGTGTGGGCCTGCAGGCCATTGAGACCTTCTTAGCATCTCTGACTCCACTCTCCAGCCTGTATTTTTTTTCCACGGGGTTGTGTAATTCACCAGGATGCCGTTCCTTGGGGCAGCACACGAGCAAGCAGATCATGCTGGGCACCCGTGGGGTCTGTAATTCAGTCACGTCTCTGGGGATAATTAAAACCTCCTCCTCAAAACAGGAAGCCTTGAAATAGCTCTGCAGCCACATGCCCGGCGGCTGCCGAACCCTGGTGACTGCAGAGGCTCTTGGGGCAGCAGGAAGAGGCCACCAGCACGCACAAGTCCTTCAAGAGTTCTCCCTTTAAGGCCAGGCTGGACAAAGAAAACACTCCATCACAGCAGCCTAAGGGAGTTCAGTGCTAACACCAGGGGCTCTGTGTAGGCCACAGGGTGCTGTATCCTTCACTCATGGGTGACAAGGAGGGGTAGAGGGAAATCTAGGCAAACTGTACTGTCTGAGGAAGGTCAGGAACGCGGAGTCTTTCTGGAAGAGCAACTCCATATTTCATGCTGGGTTAGTCATCTGAGCCCGTTCCCAAAGGCTTCTTCAATCTATTCCCATTTCACAGATTTAGAAACCAATTCTCGGGAGTTGAGCTACTATGCTTAATGAGAACAAGCAGGGACCCAGATATTTTGACTCCAGAGTTTATGGGAATGTCATCAGTGAAAACAAACTGGGTGAACCCCAAACAGCATAGAGAAGAGAGGGCATTCTCGAATGAGGAAAGGACAACCTTAAATCTTTGATGGCCAACCATAGAAGAGAAATGAGCTTTAATTTGTACGTCTCCAAGGGTCAGAGCTGCCGTGGGTGTATGCTGTCATAGGATAGGTTTAATTTGGTAGAAGAAAGATATTTCTCTCAGGGAGAGTCAGTCCGCTGCACAATGAGCGGACTAGATAGAGAGAAAGGGAACTCCATGTATCTGGAAACATGTAAGCACGGGCTGAGTGTCCACCCACAGAACTTGAGCTGGCCCTTTATGCCCTCCAGAGCTTGTGGTTCCAGCAGTCTCTGTAAGCGGCTGAGTGACTGGATTGCCAAGGCAGGACCGACAGATGGACTCTGGACCCCACTCTGTCTGCCCTAGACCTCCCAGGCTCTCATTTGCAGCTCTCCAGACAGGGTCCCTGCCCCTACCTGCCCACTGGCTGAATGGCGAAGGGCTAACCCGCTGGCCTTTAATCAGAGGCTCTGCATACAGCTGCAGGATAGATGTGGCCACCCGTTCCTCCACTTTCAATTACTCTGCAGGAAGTTCTTCTGCTGGCAGGAGGCAGATGACAGATCAGAAGATGAACTTTCTGGGAACCATGGTGTGCTCTTAGCCTGTGAAGGGGAGCACAAGGAAGGAGGATCTTCCTGCCCCCCGTTTTAGCCAGGACCACTAAGCTACAGCCCTGGGGTTCCTGAGCCAGGCTGAGAGAGATGGGCACTGAGGTGGGGCAGTGGAGAAGGTCAGGAGACAGCCCAGGCTTTGGTGGTTCTAGAGAAGTGACCAGAAGAACCCCAAAAGATTGAACCCAATGTACACCCCACCATGGGGGTTGAAGACGGCACACACAGCATCTTTAGACTGCAAGGTTACTATTAAGTCCAGATAACCTTTGTACCCCCATTCCTCCAACCCCACCAATCCGTGTCCCTCTGGGATCAGCCAGTCCCAAGAGGTACAAGAAAGCCCTGCCACTCAGCCTCAAGGTTTCTTTCGGCCTTCAGAATTGAATAGGGGTGTTGTCATCCCCAGAGACCTCCAGAACAGAGGAACCTCAAAATGCTGATAGCCTTCTTTCTCTGTCCTGTGACAGTACCCCATGCCATTAAGGAGTATCCAGGGTAGCAAGGAATCCTGGGAGACCCCATCCCAAAAGCACCCTGGGGAAGATATTAACCCTCTATAGAAGGAGCTTTCTGTGTGACTGGAGGGCCCAGAGTCCTGATCTGAGGAGCTAGAAGCACAGTCAGACTTAAGGCTCTCACACAGTTGTCAGCCAGAGTGCCAGCCCTAGGGGGTACTAAACAGGGCCGGGCACCCACATAGCAGGAGGATCCCGGATGCTGCAGGAGGATCCCGGATGCTGCAGGAGGATCCCAGGTTAATCCTGGGTACCCCTGAAGAGCAAGGTTCTGAAGTGGCCCCACTTTCTCCACATGCAGCCTCAGAAGCTGCTTCTGGGAGCACAGAGCTACTGTGTGTTGATGGCAGCCAAGGAGAAGAGACTTATTAATTTAATCCTTAAACAAATTTACAAAAATTGTCAGTGGACTTTCAGAAAACTGAGAAAAGTGGCTTCTGGGGGAGCCAGCAGATTCTCCCCCACTGTGTGCAGTGCCAGTTGCCAGAAGGAGGCTTTGTTCTCAGAGCCCTTCCCCGGCGCTGGTCGGCTGGCGCCAAGCCCACCTTTCGGCTTACCTCCTCTTTCTCTCTTTGCCATAAGCAGAAGCAGAAAACTGGTTGGGGAAAGATCAGCCGCGCTCACCACTAATCCAAGGGCTTAACAGAGCAAGAAACACTTTCAGGAGCTAGGCAGGTACTATTTGTATCACCATTTAACCAACAGGGAAACTGAGACACAGAAGGGTTCAGTCTCTTGCCAGAGGTCCCACAGTTTCTTAGTGACAGAGGCAAGGTTCAAACCAGGCTGCCTGGCCCCGCATAAAAACCAGCATTACAACTTCTTATTTCTTCTACATCCTTAATATCTTATTTTTTTTATCTTGAGAGAGAGAGAGAGAGAGAGAGAGAGAGAGAGAGAGAGAGAGAGAAAGAGAAGCCAAGCTCCATTTTCCCATTCCCATGGGGATTCTAGGCCAACTACCTCTTCTGATGTCCTCAAGGGCAGCCTGCTTATCACCCCAGTCAGCTGTCCGGAGTCCACGCACCTCTGCCACCTGCCTCTTGGGCAATCTTCTGTCCCGATGGTATTCAGTGTTTCCCGGCAAGTTTAGAGTCTTCAAGAACTCAGACTCGGAGTCTGAGCTTCATCCACAATCCATCTGGGTGGGTAAGACACAGCCACTTGGATGGAGTCCCAATCCTTAGATGGAATCTCACAGCCATTCCCGTTTGCTCACTAAGACTTCCGTCGTTAGCCTCAGCTCCAGGCGCTGCACCGACTCCGTCCCAGCTGACTGCACTCCCCATCCCCTGAGGAGCGAGGACCAGTTAACCCACTCGGAAAGGTCACCAATCCAGCACTGATAAGGCATTAGAAAAGCCCTGACCAGCCAGCAACCCCTTCCAGGCCACTGTCCCTGGTCTGGCTCCAGTGCCTCCATCCTCTCGAGCCCTCATTAGCATCTTAATGTGAGGAGCATATGCAATGAGGCATCAGAGAAAATCCCCAGCATTTAAATTCATTAACAGTCCCTGGAAGTCGTCAGCACGAGGTGGAATTACCGCTAAACTGCTTTTAACTTACCAGCTGTGCAGTAACTGCCAGGCTTGGAGGCCGGGCGTTGGAGTCTGGCAGGAAGGCCAAGAGGGGTACCGGTGTCTGGGAGCCTAAACTCAGGGATACCCAGGCTGCTGGCTGAGGGGCTGTGTTTCCTAGATTTCTGTTCAGCACCCTAATGATGAGTGAAAAATTCAATCAACCAGCTGGCTTGTCTACTCAGGGACAAACAGCCACCTCGGCTGAGACGGATGTGTCCATGCATGTCAGGTTAAGTTCTGAGACCCAGCTCTCCCTGCTCCAAATCTGAGGGATGATGGGGAAGATGTTTCCGCTCTCCCTGGAGCGGCTTCCTTCTTCCTAGCCTCTCCCAGAGTTCCATTTGCCCTTCCCAAGGCATCTGCTGGCACCTCCTTTCCTCTCCCTCCTGGTTTCTACCCATCCTCTTGGTCCCCCATCCCAGTAGGCAGCCTACACTGTCAAACTCTTGCTAACTGTTGTCTTCTCCACAAACCTTTAAATCCCATCCCATCTCAAGGAGAGTGTGTAGCCCTCGGGGGAGCCCAGATTCTAGTCAACCCTGGCATCAGAGTCGGGCTCTGCTAAGATTCATTAAATCCATGAATTGATTGATGACATATTCCTCTTTGCCTGCAGTGTCAGTCACAGCACCCGGCGCAGCATAGTGTCTCAATAAATATTTGCTGACTAAATGCTGGGTAACAGATAATTGCTTACAGTGGGAATGGGGTGGGGTGAGGTGGTTAGGATTTAGAAATTCAATGCTTCGCTCAACAAATATTAATTGTGTGACTAATCAGAGCGAGCTATAGTTAATATTTAAATTGTACTTCCTATCTGCAAAGCCCGCCGTGGGAGCTGGTCTAGTTTTTGGAACAAGCCTGTGAGCAGGACTCTAGTATCACCCCCATTTTGCAGGTGGGAAGACTGAGGCCATTAAGTGACTTACCCCGGGGCTATCCAGCACAGGAAAGCAGGTATTTGAACTTGGGAAAGCTAGCTCAAGACCCACGCTCACCTGTGGGTGTTAATCAAGAGACATTGTGTGCAATTTTACATCTCCTACCCCAATTCTGAAAAGGGAAAATAATTGGATGAGATTAATTTTTAAAGATATTTTATTTAGCCTGATGTATCCAGTAGGCGATCTTTTCAATGTGTAATGAGCATGTAAAAGGCATCAATGAGACACTTTATGTCCTCATCCTCACACTAAGCCTGGGAAATCCAGGGAATGTTTTAGGTTCATAGACCTGGCTGCATTGCTCAGAAGTCCCGTGTTGGCTGTGACCCTGGGAGAAGGTGACTGTGTGAGCCCTAGGGAGTCATTGACCCTGGCTTTTCCAGGCCTATGAAAGCTCCTTGAGAGCAGAAAAGGGGGATGGGAGGCAACATCAGACATCCTCACACTCCCCGTGTTGTCATCGAACTAAGACACGCCTCTCACGGCCCCAGCATGTCCACTCATGCAGGTCGCTCTCCAGGTTGGCCGTGTTGAAGGATGCTCACTTAACCTCAGATGGGCAGTAAGTAATTTCTCAGAAGTGTGTGCCGTGTGCCCATCAGTTGACTGGGCCCAGCAATTGCGTGGGAGGAGCCCCAAGCTTCTGCAGTTTGAAAAGCAAGTGAGAGGGACTCTCCTGGCTGTCTAGGGGAGAGGAGAGGTCTTTGTGGATAGAATCCTGGAGATCAGTGCCCAGGGAATCCAGATACGTAGCCATGGACCCAGTCAGTCCCTTTAGGTCACTCCGCTGCTGCCAGCTAGGGCCACTATTCCTCACAGTGGAAGAGATGGACAGGGAATTGGCTAGTAGGACACGCCATGGTTCTCTGGCCTGAGGGACTTGCTCAGTTGGCAGACCCAAGCCAGATTTCTGTTCCATACCCAGTCTAGGTCCATACCTGTGAAGGCTCAAGGTCATCCATCACACATGGACAAGTGAGCTTCTCACTCCACCCCTACCGCAACTACACACACACACACACACACACACACACACACACACACACACACACCCCTCTACCTGCTGGCATAGCCCCCAGCTGCTTCTAGCAGATTTGATAGACACCTAAGGACAATTCATGTCTGCTGGACAACTGGGGGTTGAGAGTGGATGGATAGGCAATGAAGCTGCCAGTCCCCCCAAAACTGTCACTTCAGAGCCACAAGGAGGCCTCCATAGTCACCAGCCAATTAGCCACGAGGTAACGGGTCTGTGATCCCAAAGGCAGCACCACCGTTCTGGGACATTAGCTTCGATTAGGAGCTACTTTCCACAGCAAACACAAACAGCCCCCGGGGAGGCGAGGAAGGGAGAAGCAGCGGCATGCTTCAGAACACCCTGTATTAACTCTCTCATTAATTCACTCGGCTCCCTGCAGGGAGCAAGACCTAGAGCTGGAAAAGGATGGAGGATGGGGGAGGAAGAGGTGCCTCGAGCAGAATCTAAAGAAAGGTGGGTTCAGGAGGAACACCTGGGGTGTCAAGACGGGGAGTCTGGCATCCAGAGTTTGGATGTGAAGGCATAAGGGTAGCTTCTTGGGTCAAACTCAGCCTAAGCCAGAAATATCAACACCCATACAGTCACATGCATACACATACATACATACATATGTGTGTACACATGCTCACAGAGAGAAAACACACAGTGGAGGAGGGGATCCCCTAGTGAGACAACGCAACCCCTGCCCAGTCAGGCCGCAGCATAACCTGGGATTTTCATAGCCTGGGCTCACCCCGCTTTACAACCATTCTAGAAGTGAAGCAGCACCCACCCACCCCCACAAATAGTTTTGTTTCAATTATGGAAATAAATAAGAAAAATGGTTTATAATAAAATAAAATGGGCTTGGGAAGGCTACGTCTCAACAGTAGAAAGTATACCAAACAGATGGGAAACCCTGGTCAGCTCAGTCCGCGGCATAACAAACACCATGGAGGCAGTAAGTGCAGGAGCGGGATCTACCCATGACGGGGAAGAAGGTGGGCCTGTGAACACTGCACCTAGAAACTGTATCAGTGTAGCAGATGCGTTTTCTTTAGGGACCCTAGACACCAGGAGCAGCGTTGCCATGACACTGTATTTCTAGGCCGATAAAAGATTCCTGTGACAAAGGCCAGTCTCCCTGGGTTTCCTGAAGGCTGCTGAAAATGATGGAGCAGTTAGCAACTCCGAGTTAGGCTCCAGACTCAGACACATACAAAGGTGCCTCCCTATGTGACAAGGACAGGAAGTGGGCCCCTTACCCTCTTCCTCAATGCCAGGGTGTCCCCCAAGTCTTGGTGATGGTCTAGAGTCTCTCACAGGGCAGTAGGGCCCTGGCTCCCAGCCATTGCTTTGGCTCCTCTGAGGCTGTACGTCCGGGGTCTTTAGACCCACAGTAGCAGGTGAGGTTAAGGACCTCCTCCTCCACCTTCCCACTTGGAGACTAACATACAACCAGGTGAGCTCCTGACCCAGATCCAGTGATGTTGTTTCTATGAGGCAAACAACGAGGACCAGGACACAGATGACAGCATATCCAACCTGGGCTTGTGTGGTCCTTTTTACGTGGGGATATGGGGTCAAGGCTGATGTTATGGGAGTTGAAGTTCATGAAGTCCCAAACCCTCTTACCTTCAACAAAGACTGTGGGGTGGTCATTCAATTGAAAGACCTAGAATTTTACAGCAGACATAGACAGACGGTGAAGGTGCTGGAATCAGATGACAAAGGCCCAGGACTCCACCCAGGTAGCACTTGGGTTCTCCAGGAACACACAGACGGGAGTAGCTATGATGAGAGACGATACTAGGTGTTTGGATCCAATCAGGTTGTAGGGAGCTTCAAACATCAAGTATGATGCTTGGTCTTGACCTGGTAGGAACTAGGGAGCCACTGGAAGCTCCTGAGTGGGAGAGAGGGGCACCCAGACCTGCCTTTCTGAAATCTCACCTGGACTCCAGCAGCCTTTGCTTCGGGGCCCAGACCTAGTGCACCTCAGTGCCTGCCCATGAGTGAGGTCTCTCCCTTGAGCTGAAGCGGTAGGGGAATCCCCCTCAGCCTCCTCAAGCAGTTTCCAGGCCATAATTAGTTGCACAGTAACGAGGATCTAATTGCCTTCCCCTGCCAGCACCCCAGAGATGATGGGCTGTACCTGGGAGAAGGTGCACACAGAAAACACAAATTAATTAACACCTGAACAAAGAGGCTGCTAATAGCTTCGTTTCCTGTACTTGGGAAGAGATAGTTTTCAGAAGTGGGAGTCTGCTGCCTTGGGCTTCTTAGGAGAAATCATGAACTGCAGGCACTGGGGTCTCATTCTTTTCTCCCAGCCCAGGAGAGCCACAACACCAGCTAACCTGATCTCTGAATGGATGGCTCTGCTATTTGCTGGAAAGCGCAAAGACCCAGGACTCTTCTTGTGCCCAGGCTATAGATGGGTAAACTGAGACCACGGGGCACAAGGGCTCAATGACTGGGCTGCTTGAGTCTCTTTCCAGTGTCACAGCCTTTGGGACCCTGACAGAGAGATCAGGCTGGCATATCTAGCCTGGACAGACTCTTCCTCCAGTTCTGTTTGCTCGGGAAGAAGGAAGGGGGTACAAAGAGGTGACTGAAGAACGAACCCTCAACACCAACACGTCAGGAAGGTCTCCTTGAGGCCAGATGTATTGTTTCTCACCTGTAATCCTAGTACCAAGGCAGGAGGATAAAAAGTGTAAGATCCCTCTGAGAGATCCTGTGGTAATTTATTTTTTTATGAAAGAAGGAGGGAGGGAGGGAGGGAGGAAAGGAAGAAGAGAGAGAACCTCCTAGGGAAGGATGTGGTCAAGGGAGGGCTTGGCTTCTACTCTGATCACCCATCCTGGCCCTGGGAATGTGTAGCTCTGACACTGCCACCCGTCCTGTCAATTACAGCTGAACAGGAACTGGGCCCAGAGGCGTCCACGTGGCCTCTTGGACGCTGCAGAATCAGTTGCTATGTCACCCTTTGCAGTCTCTGCACATGGCCTTCGGCCAGTGTCACACTGGTAATACAAATAATCGGACTGTCCCAGTAGAATTTCACATCCCAGACAGATGGTGGCCACAGGGCCTAGCCGTCTCTAGGGCCTAATCAACTGAAAATTCCTCCGGGTCCTTTAGTCCCCAGTGCAGGCGGGTACCCGTGGAAGGCATAGCAGCAGGTCATGGTAAATAGGGCCCGATGTTCAGTGCCGTCTCTGAAACGGTAGTGGTTCTCAACCTTTCTAGGGCTGCTCCCCTTTAATACAGTTCCTCATGCGGTGGTGACCCCCAACACTAAAATTATTTTTGTTGCTACTTTGTAACTGTGATTTTGCTACTGTTATAAATTGGAATATATATATCTTTGTTTTCTGATGGTCTTTGGGGATCATGACCTTCAGGGTGAGAACCGTTTCTCTACGAGGGTGACACTTCAGCCCCCAGGGGTCTCCATCCACAGAGGGCAAAGATGCTGAGATGTGGTACCAGGTCTTCCTCCTGTTTGGATGCTAGAGCATCACAGGAGAGTGTGGCATGTTATTAGCAACTTCTCAGTGGACAAGCAAGGGGCAATGGGGTCCCTTGCTTTCCTCACTGTCCTTCCTAGCTTCCTGTCTCATTAAAGACACCTCTAACGGCAATCTGCAGACCTTGAGGTTTCTGGGCCTGGGTCTCTGGCCTGATCCCCAGGGCAGGGCTGTCCTGCCTAAGAGGTCTCCTCTCCCTGAGTGGATGGGTAGAGGGAGCATCTGGCATTGCTGGGACGACCTGCCAGTCACAGTGATGTGTGGGAGGTGAAGGCCTAGCTAGACCCTAGATAGAAATAAGGCAGAATTCCCAGACAGGAATAAGAAAAAGCAAAAGTGGCAGATACTTGATCTGTGGAGGATCTGGGGGTTGTCCAGGTACTAGAGAGACTTTAGTAGATCTGTTTCTGAAGCCCCAGGGCTGTAGGAAAGGATAAAACAGCAGAGGTATGGGCAGAACCCTGGGGTGGATGAGAGAATCCAGGCAGGTTGCCTGGTGCTGGGGCTTGGCCTTCTGGCCTCAGACTACCCCAACTCCATGGTAGCCAAGAGGACCAGGAGGGGCCAGGCAACCCAGGTAAAAGGGCTGACAGGGAAGTGAACAAGTGGGTAAAATCTAGAAAAGGCAGGAAGCCAGGTCCCTCAGGCCCTTGAGTTGAGCACATAGAAGCGCACACCTTGGTTGAGAGGCCCCAAAGCAGACTGCAGGAGCACCGGTCTGTAGAAACCGGTCTGTTGAGGGCATGGGACTCCACTGGGCCAGGCACCATCAGAATAATTTGTATGTATTACTATTTAACCTTTAGGGAACATCTTGTAGAGTGAGTGGTTATATTCCCACTTCACAGATGAGAAAAGTAAGGTTCCAGGAAATTAAATCATCTGCTTAATATCACAAAGCCCACAAACATCATAGCTGGGTCCAAATCCAGTTCTATCAGGCTCCCTGATAATTTCCTTATGCCCAGGGATTAAATTCATAACACTTTCCAAGTAGCCCATCAAGCAGAAGATTCCAAGTCTGAAGTGTAGCTAAGTGAGTGGGTGCCGACTGCAGCCTAGAACCTCCAAGATGAGACTGCTGACCCCACACACCACATCATCCATCCAGAATCAAATAGCAGGCCGAGGAGGCAGCTCACTCAGTAAAACACATAAGGTGCATGCATGAGGATCTGGGTTCATGCCTCAATGGTCACATGAGAGCCAGACACAGTTATGTGCACCTGTAACCCCAGTGTTTGAGAGGCATGTGCTCTCTCTCTCTCTCTCTCTGTCTCTCTCTCTCTCTGTCTCTCTCTCTCTCTCTGTCTCTCTCTCTCTCACACACACACACACATACACACACACACACGCACATGTTCATAAACCTGCATGACTAGCTGGGTATCATCTTCCCTAGTGAGGGAAGGGACTCAAATCTCAACATATCTGGAGACCCCTGTGTCTCCCCATCCCCCACACTGAGGTATCATCTCATAAAGTCCCATCACAGGTGAGACCCCTGTGTCTCCCCATCC
>NC_022014.1:16453717-16470393 GCF_000317375.1 Microtus ochrogaster | reverse complement strand
CCACACTGAGGTATCATCTCATAAAGTCCCATCACAGGTGAGACCCCTGTGTCTCCCCATCCTCCACACTGAGGTATCTCATAAAGTCCCATCACAGGTGAGACCTAAGATCGCCTCACCCATCTCCCTCACTTTATAAACAAGAAAACCCAGATCCGGGCGGTTGGGGAGGAGTCTGACTTGCCCAAGATCACACAGAAAACTGGTGGCGAATGCTAATCCCAAAAAGGAAAGCACTGGCCCAACCATTCCGACCCATCCCCATGTATCCAGCTAAAAGTGGAACAAGGCAGTCTTGGAAAAGCCATCTGGCAACGTGGGATGTGAGCTGTACAACTGCTATGCCTTTTTGACCTAGTAATTCTCCTTTTGGGAATAAACCCCCAGGAAATAATCCAAAGAGAGACACAGGAGGAAAAAATAAATCATTTGACAAAGATGTTGATGCCAACACTATTTGGGAGACTGGACACGTGACCACCACCCGAACACCCAACAATGGGGGAAGAGAGTGGTGGTCATTTTAATCTGCTCTCATTATTAAAAGTGATGGCTCTGGACACAGGCACAATAGAGATATTTGCATGAAACACCATTAGTTGGTAAATGTACAGTACAAACCGGATCCCGGTGTTGGTTACAGCCAGGCAAGATGGCTGTGTGTTCACAAAGGCTGGTTGAATGGAGGGAAGCAGAAAACAGCTAATTGTTGAATTTGGTTACACACACACACACACACACACACACACACACACACACACCAAAAGTTGTTTAGTGTCAAATCTTTAGGGATTTTTATAAAACTTATCCAACAGTTGTGGGGGAGGATTAATAACTGCAGAATGATACTGCATCGAAATCCACCAAGGGAAGTGCTCAGTCCCTCCCAACTCTCCACCAAACCCCAGGGTTCCAGGAGATTTGGCTGGAGGTCAGTGTCCCCTTCTCCCCAACTACCTCTTAAGAAGGACATTTGAAGAACTGCCTTGCTCACACATAGGAGGTTCTTACAGATGCTGTCTTAGGGTTTCTGCTGCTGTGAAGAGACACCATGACCATTGCAACTCAAAAAGGAAACATTTCACTGGGACTGGCTTACAGTTCAGAGGTTTAGTCCTTTATCATCATGGCAGGACATGGCAGCATGCGGGCAGACATGGTGCTGGAGAGGAGCTGAGAGTTCTACATCTTGATCCGCAGGCAGCAGAAGGAGACTGTGTGCTGCACTGAGCGTAGCTTAAGCATAGGAGACCTCAAAGCCTCCCCGCACAGTGATACACTTCCTCCAACAAAACCACACCTGCTAATAGTGCCACTCCCTATGGGCCAAACATTCAAATGCATGAGTCTATGGGGGCCATACCTTTTCAAACCAGCACAGATGTCTAGAGTCTCCTGAAGACTAGAAGGGATGGGAAGCTATGAGCTGAGCAGACCAAAGACAGCCGATATGTTAAAACACACACACACACACACACACACACACACACACACACACACACAGAGAGAGAGAGAGCGGGGTGGGGGGGGGTGTTGTTGCTTTTCATGGATCTGCAGGTGGGTTTCTAAAAGCTACCTTTGGTCCTGGCTCAGAAGAACTTAGGGAGTCCTCTTAGGCAGTTGGAGCTGGTACTAGCAACTGCTTCTCATCCTGAGTTCCAATCTCTCTGTGAGCTATCCATGCATCCTCCAGACAGAAGGCAAGCCCTTCCCCCACCCACCCACCAGTCAGGCTGCCATTAAGCATGGCTGCCATCTGCTTTGGAGCCCAGCTGCTGTGTGGGTGTTTCCTGATATCCTGGGCCAACCCTGAGCACCTGGAATCTACTCCCAACTTCTGCTCCCGGTCCAGGCAGCTACTCCCCTGCCCTACATATCCTGCCACCAAGATTGGTGTCTGGTGGATGTCTTCTCTACTTTAACAGGCTAAACCCCATGCAAGCTCTAGGAAAAGCTTTGACCTAACCTCCCTTAGTTCCCAACCGTGTTACTCAGGAGCCCAGAGCTTTGGGAGTCACTCAGCTTCAGGTCTTCCTGCCATCCACGTTGGTGAGGACCAGACGAGCGCTGCAGTTCCATTACCATCACCCTACCTTCCTTAGAGGGCTTTGGGCCTGTCCCAACAGAGTCCCTCAGCACCAGACTAGCGGCCTTTCCCTCCCACACCCCAGTCTTCATCCGCTCTAGACCATTATTATTAGCAGCACCATCAAGTGGTTCGTTACTTAGCAATTTGCAATCATTAATTAGGGGAAACTGCAGATTGAGACCATGAAGGAGGATGGTGCAGACTAAATGTGTTTGGACATCAAGTTAATGAGGTGATGGAGGAGGTGGCTTCCTGCTCCAGAGCAAGTGGCCCTCCTGTACCTGATTGGCCAGTCTCTGGCCCTAGACCAAGGCTCAGATGTCCATGAGTGCAGCAGAAAGGAAATGCCTGCCAGGGCTGAGGAACATGGAAGCAGCTAGAGAGACCAGCAAGAGGTGACTGCGAAAGGCTGAGTGGAAAATGGTGGCGGTATTCTAAATTGGTCCTTGTTCCAAGTTGCCTATTGCTCCTAGAAAGCCTGACCACACCCAACAAGACACAGTTATCACCACCACTTTCTTTTCCAGCAAGCAACAAGATGACACAGTCCCTGATACACAGTAACTAGTTGGTCCTTGACCTGGAGACCCTAACTCACCCTTCCCCATGCCGAGGAGCAATGTCATGAAAGGGAAAAGTCAAAGGCATCTAAGAAGAGCTAGACGGACTCTCGGCCTCTCCCATCCATCTCAACAGATCCTCATGCATCGGAGCAGGATGAGAACCCCAAATGCCTAAATCCTGCACACCTCCTCCTCCTCTTACAACAGTACGGTGAACTGCTCACCCTCTTGGGCCCCCCTCCAGTCCCTTGCCCAGGCTGTACCCTCTGTCCATAATGCTACTTAGGAACTAAGACATCTCCTCCTTCCACCCGCACTGAGCAGCTTCTGTTGATCCTGCTATTAAATGCAGCTACAGTGATATCAACGAATCCTGCCTGCTCCGTGATGGAGATAGAGCCTTCTCTTGGAGAGGTTCTGAGTCAGGCGACGGGCATGAAAACTTGCCCCATGAGAGTCCCCTCTTTAGGTGGGAGCATATCCCTCTATGTGAAAGCTGTTAATGCTATTAGGTGCCCAGGGAGAGAGCAGGAAAAAAGGGCTGCCTCATGAACTTCTCCACATAGACTCCTCTGCAGGCCTGGGTAGCTGACACAGAAAAAAAAAGAGAGGGTTTACTGGGAGCCCCATCTCAAGCCAGCCGGCTTTACAGCTACCAGCCCCTACATGGAGCTGAAGGATGGTCCTGAGTATGGTGGGCTTGGCTATTTACCACTAAGAACACCGCACTTTACTGCGGCCATTAGGACCATAACAACACCTCATCCATCCTCTCCCCAGCCCTGCAACATGGAGCACTGATGGTGCAATTAGACACCAGAGAGCTGCTGTAAATTGTGGAGCAGCCTTCTTCTGCCAGCTGCACCACCTGACTCCCAGACCCAGTAGATGGTGATGGTCTCCAGCCCCAGCACTCTCACCTGCACTGAGACCCCTAGGATGGAGTTCAGAGCACAGGGCAGCCTCCTGCCTGCTAAGGCCACAGGAAGCTGTGGTCAGGCTCTTTAGAGAATTCCATTCTTAGTGGTGGGGATTTTTTGCAAAATTTAGGGGGTTCCTCTTATGTGCTTCTTGGGGAGTTCCTCATACAAGCTCTAATGACCACCATACTATGTGCTAGGGGCATGGGACTGTTCCCTCCCTACCCCAGCCTATGCATCACTCCAGGAGACTTTGTGTCCACTGGGCAGAGGACATGGTAGATTCTCTGTATTAGTTTGTTCTTTTCCTTGATGTTGTGACCAAATATCTGACAAGAAGCAACTTGAGAAAGGAGGGGGTTTATCCTTAGAGCACAATACGTCAGGACAGGGAAGGCAGGGCTGTAAGAAGAGCTCTAGTCAGAGCGGAGGGAGCCAGAGGAGGCTGGTTGCATTGTATCTGCAATCAGGAAGCAGAGAGAGGTGAATTCTACCATTCAATTCCTTTTTCCTTTTTGTTCAAAGACCCCAGTCTGTGTAATAGTGCCACCCATGTGCAAGGCGGGGGGGGGGGGGTGTCTTTGTTCCCTCAGTTAAATCTCTCTGGAAATGTGACCAAAGACACACCCCAGGTATATTCCTATGGTGATTCTAAATCCCTGCTCCAAAATTTGTCAAAGAAAATTAATTGGCATACATACCTTTTAGTCCATATCAATGAACCCCATGTTGGGCAAAATTTGCTCCCCTTAGATCCCATTATCCATCTATCAAATTGATGGGGGGGGGGGGAGACTTAGGAGGCTATAAACTGGTTCCAAGGGTATGTTTGGCATTGCTCCAGAGAGAACGGGCATTTACTATCTAATTATTTAAGAATATTCACCTAAAAATACAAAGTCCCTACACCTCTTTAAAAATGATTAGGTGAGGGTATAAGCCACCAAATCTGATGACCTGAGTAGATTTCCAGGAGCCTTGGAGGAGGGAGAAAACTAACTCCTGTTAGTTGGGTTCTGATCTCCACATGCTTGTTGAGGCACACAGGCACCCTCTCCACACACACACACACACACACACACACACACACACTAAATAAATGAACACAATTTGAAACCGTAATATTTATTTATTTTCATCTTGTGTGTTTTAATAATTTGCCTGCAGGTATATCTACACACTATGTGTGTGCAGTGCCCACAGAAGAGGGCATTGGGTCCCCTGAACCTAGAAATGCAGATGGTTATGAGCTGCCCTGTGGGTGCCAGGGACCAAACCCAGGTACTCTACAAGAAAAGCTGATGCTCTTAACTATGGGGCAATCGCTCTATTCTCCCTCCCAAAATTTTTAGATAGAAGATGTAATTCAGTTAGTATACTCATCTCCAGCAAATATTGTACAACTTTTCTCACTGACAATGTGAACACAGAAGCTAAACTCCGGAACGACAGAAGCTAAAGGGAGTGGACAAGGAGGAAGGGTGGAGGATGTGCTGGGAAGCACTCTCAAAGTGTATAAAAAAGGCCTTGTGTAACCCCTGGAATCAGATAGGAGATTGTGTCATGAGGCCCCTCACCTGTGTTCAGCAACTATCTGGTGCCACATCACTGCCACCTTTTACATGGGGTATGGGCAGTCATTGTGGCTCACCCCTCCCTTTGTTCCTCCACTTCTCTCCCTTCTGCTGCCTTCCTTGTGGCCTGATCTCAGGATCTTGATCTCAGATTCTGCCCATGAATGAGAGTGGACAGAGGAAGAGGGGAGTGACTTGCTAGAGAGTCCTGAGTTCCTTGCCTTTATTTGGAGGAAAATTCATTATTTCCTGCCTCTCTGTGGCAGGCAATATCTTTTCTGTCCCTAGCTCCCTCAGACACTGGAAAAGAGAGATGAGATGAAATGTTCAGGAAAAAAAAAGGGGGTCAGAAAAACTGATGCATTGCAATGCACAGGGGTCAGAGGAAGAATGACTGGGGTGTTTACAGAGAGAGAGCTTTTGTCCACGCTACCCTGAAGCCACAATCATCCTAAACTTCTCCCTTGGCCACCTGGTGGAACCAAGATCTCTCTGTTCATTAGCGTGCTCTCCTGATCAGGACCTTGGACAGATCCTGGCGGCTCCAGCCCTGTCAGGGCATTTCCAGCCCCAGCCTTTGCCTTTAGCCATGAGTGTCTTTCATGCCTTTATCAAACTTACCAAGCTCGACCCTCCAGCTTCTGGAAGTTTCTCCACCCATTTCTCCTACTGGTTCCTGCTTCATAGGTCCGCTTACATAGATCTCCATAG
Source organism: Microtus ochrogaster (assembly GCF_000317375.1). NCBI lineage: Eukaryota > Metazoa > Chordata > Mammalia > Rodentia > Cricetidae > Microtus > Microtus ochrogaster. Next base: position 16,464,536 of record NC_022014.1, on the reverse strand, counting down.
AATGCTATTTGCTATTCCTCTCCCAGTTCTTCATGGCGCAGACTGCCAGCATATATTCACCTGATCTTATCAGTCATGTCTTTCCATTTTAGAATAGGAGCCCTGGGAGGCAGGATTCAGACTGGTCCTATTCAGCTGGGTACATGGTGGGGGAAAAAAAAATCTTACATTCAAGACCATTCTGAATGTAAATACTAAAATCCAACTAAAACACAGCCCCTTTCCTGGAGAAGCTGCTAATTAAAGCCTAGTTTATGTGGAATGGAAAACAATGTAAACCCCACTTCATGCTACCACACATTAAAAAGAAAAAAAAAAACAGCTTGCTTTACAAACGTGAGAACCTGAGTTAGATCCCAGAAACCACGTTTTCAAAAGCTGAGCATGGCAGTGAACCCTTGTGACCCCAGCCCTGGGGAGGAGGAAACAGGCTGAACTCTGAGACTCTCTGGCCAGCCAGTCTAGCCTACTCGGTAAGTCCCAGACCAGTGAGAGACCTTGTCTCAAAAAGAGAGAGATGATTAGCATTTGAACAGTCAAGGCTGTCTCCTGGTCCTATGCGCATGTGCATACACTTGTGGCATACACAGACATACACATGAACAAATTCATTAGTTGATTTAAAAAAGCTGTGGCAAAGCCACAACCAGAACCCAGCCTCCCAGGCAGCTAGGCACGATGAGTTCTGCCCTGTGCTCCTATTATCCAGTCTGCCTAGTAATGGCCAGGCACACACCCCCTTCCATTATCCCATCAGCCCTGTGTGGGCCTCTCTTTGGCTGGCATTTAACCCCCTGGGGCTTCTGTTGGTTGTGACTCTCTCCACCGCTGCCCTCTCAGAGTGCCTGCCAGGGCCTTCTTGCTGCTCTGAGCAGAAAGATTTAATGTTGCTGCTTTGGTCTCTGTCTTCACACATCAAACCCTTCCCCTGCTGGGAACCTCATCATCACCAAACATCAAACTCCAGCTGAGTTCCACTTAGCTGTTTGCAAATGGAGGTGGGGTGGAGTGAGGTGTCAGTGAAGGGGCACAGGGCACTGTAAGAAGACAGAAAGGCGGCGGACTCTAGGGGAGACACAGGAAGCTTGTGAAGAAGGTCAGCTAGCTGAAAGCAATGAATTCCTGCCAAGGGTGTGAACTGCCCACAGTTACACCCCTCAGACCCTCCATGGTGATAGTCACGGGCTTCAAGACAGCTGTTGTGTGGATCCAAACCTGTAGTATTATCACCCAAGCTTCAGCCCACCTTTCCAAGTCTTGTTTGACTCATCCTGAAAATGGGGCTGTTGGTATGCAGAAAGATTGTGTGTGTGTGTGTGTGTATGTATGTGTGTGTCTGTTTATGTGTGCAATGTGTGCACTTTGTACATTGTATATGGAGGCTAGAGGACAACCTTTTATGTTGTTTATCAGGCATTATTCATCTCTCTGTGTCCTGGGACTCACCAAGTATGCTAAACTGGGAGGCAGGAACCTGTCTGTCTCCATCGCTCCAGTTCTGGGATTACAGGGGAGTGTCATCATGCCTAGCTCTTTCCCATGGACTCTGGAGATCAAACTAAGGCCCTCATGCTCCTGTGGTCAGCACTTGACTGGCTAAGAAGATCAGACTTCATGCACGTATACATCACAGGATGTGTGGCAAATATGTTTTCCCTGTAACTGGTACCCAGCCTGACTTACTCTCTGCCTTAACCACGATCTGTCCAACAGAATGGCTCACCCATCCTGATTGACCCAGGATGACTTGAGTGGCCACTGGAGAGGCCAAAGTGATGGAGTGGGTGGTACCCAGGCCAGGTCACCTGTCCTCACCTGCCCCGTGCCTTTCTCGTTCCTTCCCTCCTTGCTCACTCCAGGCTCTAAGCTCTTGGAACTGCAGGCGGAGTAATTTAGTCCATGCTTCAAACATCTTTCCTCTCCCCACCACCGCTGCCTCTCTGCCATGTCTCTTTTCCTTCTCCACCTCCTAAATACAAAGACAAAATACCCGTAGATGAGGAAGGGATGGGGAAGACAGAAAAGAGGGAGGGGGACAAAAATCTCACCTCTCTAACAGAATGGCTTCCTTTCTGACTCCCCTTGCCTCTCTATGTTCCTTCATTGCCTCTGGCAGCCCTAGAAACCACCTCTTCCTTCTCACCAAGTCCCTCTCCCTTCCTCCTGCCCGATCTCTAAGCTGCAGCTCACTTTGTCATAAAATTCCATTTCTAGCCGTTCTCATTACTTACTCACTTAACATGACTGGCTGGGGGAGGGACAGGAGCCACGAAGCCAGGGAAGGAGGGGGGTGGGGCGTGCTGCCTTAAATCAACCTGGGTCCCCAGCTCCCCTGCTGAGGTGTATTAACATCTGATGCTACCGGATAATGGACTTAAATTTCTGCACAGGGAGCTGACTCCAGTGTCGGCAAGATTGCAGCATCCAGCGGGATGGTAGAGAGACTCAGTCACCCTTGGTGGCTCCTCTCTCCCTGGGGACATTCCATAGAGGGAGACATTTGTTTAATAAATATTTACTGAGCACAACATGCTGCCTCTCAGGTGCTGGGAGTACATACATAATAAAAGGGATCTTCATCTAGGTCCACAGGTTTAAGGAAGAATTTGGGGACAATGGTATTTGAGAAATCATATAGACTCAAAGGAGAAAAGCCAGGATCTTAGCTCGGGTTCTCAAAACAGACAGAAACAAGGCATTGATGGAAGGTCATTGATTTGGGACACCAAGATGATTGATCCTAAGAGACAAAAGGAACAGGGGACAGAGGGATCTGGGGAGACGGAAGGAGGAAACACACACAAAGGTTTGAGGATGGAGTTGTGGAAAGACCTGTAGAAATCTCGGGAGCCTCAGAACAGTCAGTCACAGGAACTACTGCCCAGTGATCTCTTTGGAAGAAGGAAGGAGGCAAGGATTTTGCTTTGGGCTCCTGGCCCCATCATTGGAGGATCACACCCAGAGGTATTTGTTTTTCACCCTCACACAGTACATATGCAACTGGAGCTGAGACATCGCTGAGTCAGAGACACAGAGAGCCCAAAGAACGCTAGAGCTAAGATGCTGGCAACCCTCCCAGACAGTCCCCAAGAGCTTGCAAACTCAGATCACTGAGACAACCTGCCTGGCATGGGGAGGTAACATCTATGTGCAGACTCACATGTGGTCATTTTGTCTCTGGGTTTTCAAGGTAAGAAAGTGAGTTGATAAGGACAATTGTACCAGCAGGTGTGGTAGCACACCAAACTCTGGAGGCTGGAGCTGAAGGATGGAGGCAGACTTTTCTTTTCTGCCCATCCCAAATAACCAACAGGGATACTTAATATTAGCTATAAATGCTTAGCTGATAGCTCAGGCTTATTACTAACTAGCTCTTACAACTTGAACTAGCCTGTTTCTATTAATCTATGTGCTGCTGTGTGGCTCATGGCTTTATGTGTCCTCCAACATGTCTTGCTCCCTCTGCATCTCCTGGCGACTCTACTGACTCTGCCCTTCTACTTCTCAGAATCCTCCTAGTCTGGCTTTCCCACCCAATCTCTCCTAACCAGCTATAGGCCAGTCAGCTCTGTATTAATCAATGAGAGTAATACATATCTACAGTGCACAAAGATTGTTCCACAGCAGGAGGATGGGGAGTTGGGGTCAACCTGGACTACACAGCAAGCCTCTATATCAATACAAAAGTGTCAGCCACGACTGCAGGTCCTGAGACCACTATTGACATCTGTGTCTGGCCTGCACCACTTACCCTTACCTTCATGCTCTGCCAATACTTAAGCCAGCCTGGCTAGCTTGCTCACTAGGGTAACCCAGGTAAATATTTCTGAGGGGTGTTATCCAGTGGTGGCCCCGATTTCAAGAACCCATAATTGTCACCATTGCCCATCCACTATTGTTGTTAGGTATGAAAGCATCAAGAGATGTCTCAGTAGATCCCCAAGTTCCAGAGTCTTCTATGCCCCCATTACCTAGCACACCCAGCTCCTTATCTCTTGACCTAAACTGTGCTGGAGAAACTATGGTCCACCTCTCCCAGAGCCTCAGAGCATAAGCAGAGACTCAGAAAAGGAGGTCCCACGGGTAGGAGATAGGGTTTGACTCTGAATCAATCTCAGATATTTTCCTTACATGGGGGCCACTTAGCAGAGCTGTGTGTGCTATGCCTTAGCCCTCTGTACAGCCCTGTTTGTGCTTAGTGCCTGGAAGTAAGAAGGCAACTTTGTCCTTTCCTCTCTAAAGAGCAGAATGGCACACTTGGCCCTCGGATGCCTCACACTGAAGTGAGCCAGGGGAGGCAGCCAAGGGGAAAACAAAACACCACAAGTTGTTTTATGGGATTTCTCTAATCATGACAGAAAAATAGATGATTGGCAGGTCACATAAAGAACTCTGACTCAAGTCTTCAAATCCCAAGGTGGGATCAAGGGAGGCCGAACAGAACCTGCAGGCCTCACCGTGAAAGCCAACAAGACAGATGCCTGGGGTCATGCAGGCAAACTCAGTTGGAAGTCTGCTGTCACCCAAGTCATCATAGCCAAAGCACACATAGATACTATACACACATACATGCACACACATAGCACACACACAATTTACATAGTTATCATATGTACTATGCACACACTATTCATACATACTATACACCACACACACAGTCTCTCTCTCTCTCTCTCTCTCTCTCTCTCTCTCTCTCTCTCTCTCTCTCTCTCTCTCTCTCTCTCTCTCCTCCACCATTCCCTCAGCTGTCTCTAGAGAAAAAAGGGAAGCATCTTCGTATACAAACCTTCTAGAATGTTGCACAGGGAGGAGCAGCAAGCTTCAAGATACCTTCTCCTTCTTTGAGAGATGTGACCAAGTTTGTTAAATGCCTTCCTATGCTCTTACAGGATAGCTGGTGGAGGGGTGCATAGGAAAGAGCAGCAGAAAGGCATCTAGAAGATTCTGGTCACCTGGGTCTACGCTGTGCTGGGAGCCTCTTATTTCTCCTGTCCTAGCCTCCATTTGCCAATCTGAAAGCAAACTCAGGAGTCTGAACCTCCAGCAACAGAGGAAGCTTGAGAGGTGAAGAGGGTGCTGCAGGAGTATCTTTAGTGCCCCCACAGGAAGATGCAAGGATGGGATGAGTCACTGATCCAAGGGAGCACAGCATCTGGCTGAGAGCAAATGCTCTCACGTCAGAGCTGCCAGGAGCCCCTTTCAGCACAGCACCACTTAGATTGCACTCAATGTTCAAAACTGGAGAATTCTTATTAGTACCTAGCAGAGTGTTTTTAAAAATAACTTGTGTGCATTACCTTTAAAAGAGCATTGGCATTTTAAAGAAAGATGCCCCAACGGTGGGCTGGGAGAGAACGACCTGCTCCTCTTGGCCTCACCCGCAGTTGGTGTTTCCCAGCCTGCATTGCGGTTAGGCAACCATGGAACTGAGTGCTAGTCAAGGGGGCATGAGCAAGAATGAGGACCATGTAGTCCAGATAGGACTGGGAAGGCCTCCCAGGTAACCCCCTATCTTTTCTTCCCCATTTGCCACCTCCTAGAGAGCCTGAGCCCTGAGGTGGAGGTGGAGGGTCACAGGGATGTGGATCTACCATGGCTACTGCTCAAATGTAAGGACCAGACACAGCATGAGGAAGGTGTGATTACTGAGAAATCTGGTTTGACGCCCTAGACTTCTTTTTTTTTTCCTTGTAGGAGCAGAGATTGAATCCGCAGCCTTATACATGCTAAGCAAAACACTCTACCACTGAGCTACACCTGGAGAGCTAGATTGGATGGAGCTCTGAAGTCCACATTCCTGAGCAGGAGAGGAAGGGGGAGTGTGCAGAGGTCCAAGTGAAGAGAAGCGGGTGGGGTCAGGGGTGATCTGAAAAGCAATTGGAGATGGAGGCACAATGAGCTGGCTGCTCTCCAACCCTTGCAGAGGCAGTAATCTCTTAGCTTGTCTAAGGATAAGCACTCAGCGGGGAGTTCAGCAGCATGTTCTCAGGAGGGAGGCTCTGTTTCTTCTAGCTGTATGCTTCCGGACTGGAGTCTGGGCTGTGTTCCATCAGCAAGCACAAGCAATGCTGCATATGTGCGCGCGCACACACACACACACACACACACACACACACCTTTACCTCTATTCAGGCCTGTTATCTTCTCAAATATTTCCCAGAACCAAGTTCCCAAAAGCACCCTGGAATTCCTAGAAAAATCTAGAGGCTGAACCTGAGGGAGCAGCAGGGAAATCACAGAGAAAAAAGCTTCCAGCGTTTCCCTGTAGGAGCCATTAAGATGTATTAAAACTAATGCCTCCTCCCCTGCCCACTTCTAGCTCACCTCTGCCTAGGCCTCCCCATCCCCACGTATACCACATTAGGACCAAATTGAATTAGAATAATTAACTTTTGGTCACACTTTTAATTTGGTGCAGGAAATAAGAGAGCTAATGGAGATTAAACAAGGCTCTCACTCCAGAGACCATTCTAGAAAGTGCAAAGGGAGACCCTGGCTCTGGGGAGGAAATTCAACAGCCAAGAAAAGGAGGCTGAGACAGATGTGTATAGTGTGGGAAACATGCATGTATCTGCATGTGAAAACACGCTCACTGCCTCACCGGCAAACATGTACTCTGGGCTGCAAACGTAACTTAGTTGTCAGAGTGCTTACCTAACATGCATGAAACCCTGGATTCGATCCTCAGCACTGTATACGAAAGACATGGTAATGTGTGCCTCTAATCTTAACACTCAGGATGTACAGGCAAGAAAATTAGAAGTTCAAGCTCACCCTTGGCTACAGAGATAGTTTGAGACCAACCTAGGCTACGTGAGACCGTCTTTAGAAAATGCACACAATAAAATAAAAAATTCACATAGTCATGTATGCACGTACACACATCCGAAGGCTAGCACACGGGTGCCTTTGGATGGGTATGAGTGCATACCGCAATGAGTGTGTGCATACACTGTTTTAAGCCCCCAGGCAGGTAAAGCTACCTGATTCTGTGGCATCCTAGCATCTCTGACTTGAAAGAAACCTTCATAAATATCTTCAAACCAGGTTACTTTCCACCTGTGGTTTAATCTCTTCCACATATCCCAGGGAAACACAGCATCAGCTCCACCTCCACTCCCCACTGATGAGTAACCACCATCACCACCACCACCACCACCACCACCACCACCACCACCACCACCCCGCGCCCCACTGAATGCAGCAGCCTGGACAGCAGGAGTTTGTCCTTTGCTCAACACCTCAGTCTGCCTCCCCACAGGGTCTGCAAGGATGGTGGCCATTGTTGAGCCTCCTCTCTAAACCAGTATCCAATGCTGGTGCACAGCCAACTACACAACTATACACAAGAAGCATTCAGAAGTCAGGCTTGGAGCATTCACGTAACAGAGATCTTTCAGGGGTCAAGGTCAAGTTCCCATGAACCAGAACGAACATCTGGTGGGATTTATGAAAACACAGATCTCTGGGCATGTGCCCAAGAGCTCCGGATCTGGAGGTCGGTAGAAGACATTTATCTTCTGAGTATGTGATGCACAGAGCCAGGTGGCTCCGGTGCAGGAGCTGTGAGCCATCATTTGAGGTCACTGAGGTCACTGATGTAGCTGGTAGGCAGCCCACTCTGAGCCTGCCTCCCTGAGAGAGACCAGCCCCCCACCATCATGTAGCTGCAAGCAGAGTCTAAGCTGAAAGCAAACCTCCCCGAATCTGACATTTTCACTGTCCTCATGCCTATCTCTGGCCAGGGGGCAGGAAGAAAGGCCAGGACCAGCAGTCCCACACCTATTAAGCAAAGGGTCTCTGCCCAAAGGAGCCGAAATCACAGAGACTGTGGCTGCACTGGAGAGAATTCTCCAGGATACAGGAAATGGACTGGGGTCAAGGACACACTGAGGATGCCAACGTGAAGAAAGGAACCAGGCAAGAAGAGGCCAGCTAGGGCTTCCCCATGAAGGAATCAGACATTCCCGAGCCTCATCTCATCACCCAGTAACTTCAGAGCTACCTCTCTGGGCACTACACACACACACACACACACACACACACACACACACACACACACGCTCAGGCATGCACACACACATGCAGGCACGCACACATACATGCATACTTGCCACAGTTCACTAAGGTTCCCAGCCTCTCATCAAACTCAAAATTCAGCTTCGTGCCCGCCCCACCTCCCAAAGAGAAGCCAGGGCCCAAAATAACACAGCTCTTCAGGAAAGCATGGCTTTCCTTTTGCTACACCACGCTTCTAACTTACCACAGAAAGTCAGCACCTAATAGAAAGATTTTGTGTGCCCAGACACTGCAGAGAAGCAAGGACAGAGCCCAGTGTGCAACCAAAGGGCTTAACAAAGCCAAGGCAAAACCACATTACCCAAGAACAGATCCAGAAAAAAAAAACTGTCTTTTGCCAACATTGGCTTTCCTCATTATCTGCAACCACTGTCACCCTGCCCTGATCCCCAAGACACCTCGTCATGTTCTGAGACTGTCTGAAAGCAGGCAGGCACCTCCAATTCAGAGTTCTGTGGGCCCTGAACACAGGAGAATAATAATAATAAAAAAAAAAAGGAATAAAAGAATCCAGTGTGCTGGCACGTTCCTGTGATCCCAGCTCTGGGGAGTGCATGGCAGGAGAATCAGGAGTTCAAGGCCAGCCTGAGCCACACAGAAAAACTCTGCTTTAAGAAAAAAAAAATCAAAGGAGAGGGAAGAAGAAAAAAGTTGTATTTGACCTGAGGTCTGATTTTACTTTAGTCACAGATAAAGTCAAGTTCTGCTTGTTTTGAATGTGTGTGTCCCCAGAGGGAAGGTGAAGTCTCCCTGCTGCTTCTCAGTCACTCACATGCCACATACCACCTCCACTAGTCCACACAAGGGCACACGGAACAGCCCCTGGGCTTTCTAGTTGTGTCTGTGGCTACTGGGAAGGGTGTATGTGCTGAAGACAAAGAGGCCCCCAACCCATTTGGGAGGATGGGCTAGTGACTTGCTCAGAGGGAGTCCAGTCTGGAAATGGAGCTGTCTACTCCATGTTCCTGCCCAAGACCAGCCTGGGCTATGCTCCTGAGGACAAGGACCCTACTGTTTTCCCAGAGTTTATTCCCTGGCTTTGCCCCCTCCTTTCCCAGGAAAGTTGGGGAAAAGAAACTGATAAGTCTTCCCTGGGTGGTCATGCTGGCCCGCTCCTGCCCTGCTGCCCTGCACATGCTCCCATAGGTGTCTTTCTTGACTCCCATCCTATTTTGGCCCAGCACTGAAGGAGAGTCCAAAGAGCTGGGAGAGACCCGAATGGCTAGCCTTGGGAAGAGGATCGGCAAGCAGTGTTGCTCAGATTCCACAAAGCCCAGGGTAGGAAGACTCTTGACTGGGTCTCGCCAGGACCAAAGGAGATGACTAGGTGGGGACTTCACAGAGGTCCCCAAACCAGTGGGGAGTTGGAGAACTCCAACCTGAGGAAGTCACTGAAGAGTTCCAGAGGAGGGAGAGGTCAGAGCAGATCTCATAGCTAGAGGCTGTCCCAATCAGGTTGTGTCCCTGTGTGGAGGCCAGGATGGCAATCTCCAGTAATTAGGGACAGTCCTCCCATGGTTCCTTGTTGATGGTGGGAAGAAGAAACGGGATTCCACAAACATGGAAAACCCTGGAGTATTAGGCATCTGGCCCCTGGGGGGTCCCAAACTATGAGCACCAAACTGTACCCTAACGTCTCCTGCATACCTTACTCTCACCGTAACCCTTATCATCATTAATACTGCACATTTTATTTATGTTGCTGGTTTATTTTTGTCTCCTCCAAAATGTGAACTCCTTCAGGCAGAGTTTTATCGGTTTTGTTCATTGCTGTCGTCCTCGATGCCTAGAACGGTTGCCTGGCTCATAGTGAACATTTGAAAAATGAATAAGACCGAGGGAATGTTTAAAAAATAAATAACATTTGAAAAATGAATAGGAGAGGGAGGGAGAGAAGAAGGTTGCTGCTGCTCCCCCAGGTCCCTGGCTGTGGTCCAAGGCACTGGGTTTCATTTCAAGGCAGGTCATTTGTGAAATCAGGGCTGGACCTGCAGGCTGCAGGCTTGACAGTGAGCTCCCTGTTCTCAGGGCTACAGGAAGCAACTAAGGCACAAAAAAGGAAGAGGTGAGACAAGGCCCCTCACCCCCCCACACACACACACATACACACCCCAAAGAGGCACCCTCATGTAAAACCTGCAGAGATTCTCGGTTGCTCTGAGCCCATGGCCCAGAAAAGGCAGGCAGACTGAGAGGTTCAGAAGCCACGGAGCTCTCCTACTCTGTACGCTCTTTGGCTACTGGGGCCATTACTGAAGGGCCAGAGGGCCAGGCTGTGGGTGAGATTGTGCAGGTACACACCCCACTGGGCCCTTTCTGCCTGGTGTCTTGGGACCCCACCTTGCTTCACAGACTATGCGCTCCCCAACTTCTTAATGTGGATGACAACAAGCAGTATCCACTCTCCTTTATAGGACCTTTGCAAAGTTCAAGCACAGGCAAAAGATGCAAATGGATGATTATTTCTCTCCCCCTAGCCCATAGTTCCAAGATTCTTAACTTCTTACTTCCCCTTCCACGGTTTGCAAATGGAAAACTGTTTCTCTGAACGCCTGAGTTGCTGTACATGCTATCTCTGACTTCATTTCTGGCTATTTCTCACTCAGCCTGTGCGTGTGCGTGTGTGTGTGTGTGTGTGTGTGTCTGTGTCTGTGTGTGTGTCTGTGTCTGTGTGTGTCTGTGTCTGTGTCTGTGTGTGTCTGTGTCTGTGTGTGTGTGTCTGTGTGTGTGTGTCTGTGTG
>NC_022014.1:16435905-16453577 GCF_000317375.1 Microtus ochrogaster | reverse complement strand
CTGTGTGTGTGTGTCTGTGTGTGTCTGTGTGTGTGTGTCTGTGTCTGTGTCTGTGTGTGTGTGTCTGTGTCTGTGTGTGTGTGTGTCTGTGTGTGTGTCTGTGTGTGTTTGTCTGTGTGTGTGTGTCTGTATCTGTGTGTGTCTGTGTGTGTCTGTGTGTGTGTCTGTGTGTGTGTGTGTCTGTGTGTGTGTGTCTGTGTGTGTGTCTGTGTGTATGTGTGTCTGTGTCTGTGTGTGTGTGTATCTGTGTCTGTGTGTCTGTGTCTGTGTGTGTCTGTGTGTGTCTGTGTGTGTGTCTGTGTGTGTGTGTCTGTATCTGTGTGTGTCTGTGTGTGTGTGTGTCTGTGTGTGTGTCCTCCACTTTTCTTGTCCTTATTTCCCCTTCTTCTCTGAGTCCCAGGCTTGCTCCTGTTCACCTCTCTTCCCCCTGCTGTTTCTCTCTACCTCTCTGCCTCCTCTTTACCTTGCTCTCCCCTCCTTTCTCCCCCTCCCTCCCTCTCTCCTAATTGCTTCTTGTCTGCAGATCCTGTGAGGATTTATGTAATGCCGGGCAGCAGAGGCAGTAGCCAATCTGGATGCTGCAGGCAGACTAAGAACCTAGCAGCCTTCAGGAAAATGGACTATGGTCCTCCCCAGACCCAAGGTGTAGCCTGGGCCTTCTCCCCCAGCTCCATCTCCTTACATCCTCACCCTCTCTGTGTTTAGAGACAGCCCCACCCCCACCCCACACAGTAGTGGAGAGGTCTAAGGCCCCTCAATAAAACTTGGGGTTTAGTTTGTGGCTAAATAACATTAGGGAGAGAGAGACAGTGCTGGACCTGAGGTCCAGAATCCTATCATGAACCCCTCTGGAAAGAGACCTAGGGCAGAACATGCACCTTGGGGAGCCTGTTTCCCCCACTTGGAAAATGAGCCAATGGTCTGCTGCCTTCCTCCTGGCATTTGCCCCCCACCCCCCAACCAATTAGATCAGAAGCCAGAGAGAGGCCGGCCTGGATGGAATGAGATCAAGGCATCTATGGAAGATGGGAAAGGAACAGTTACCTGTTCCAGGCTGTTCCTTGCAAGTCTTCTCAGGGAAATCATGGTTCCCTTTTGGGTCCATAGTCTTATCAATAAAAGAATTTAAGAGATGGACTCAGAAGGAAACTCTAAGACAGTTTAGTTTGAAAGAAAAGCCACAGGTCAGGCAAACTGCAGATCTTGGTGCCTACCAGGAAGGAGGAAGAAAGACAAGATGAAAAGAGAAAGCCATGCATTTTGAGTTTGGGTCCAAGTGTAGTAGTATCAAAGAGTTTCACAATAGCCCGGAATGGAGTATAACAAAAGTTTATTTATTTGGAGATGAACTCACAGTAGTGATCAGCAGTCCCCTGCGTGCGCTGGGAGCTGGACTGAATCCAGCAGGAAAAGGGGCCACACACACTTTTCATCTGCACTTATAGTACATGAGACCACACCCAAAGTGGGACAGTATCTTGAAGGCCATTGGCTGAAGGAGTTCTCACAACATACAAGAAAGCCACACGTTTAGCAATGGAAGTCCAGCAAGCAGCTGCATGGTGGGAGGGGAAGGGTTTAGAGAAAAAGTAAGAAAACTCAGAATGTCAGGGAAAACATGCTTGGGCTCCTGGACAGTATTCCAAAGAAAAAAAAAACGAGTTGTGTTTTTTGAGTCAGAACTTGGGAAATTGGTCAGGTTTATCAGTGCGGCATGGATGCTCCATAAGCTGCTGCTTGGGGGCAGGGCTTTGGGTGGTATAAGTACATTATCTCATTAAGGGGATAATTATTCCTCCCATCTCCTTAGTGAGTCTTCAGGCCAATCAGCCTTCCCGATGGTGGGCTCCTAGCTGGGTGAGTGACAAGCCCAGCTGGATTCACTCTTAAGGGAGGAACAATAGCATATAAAGTTCTCATCCTTGGAGGGGATGAGAGTATCATGCTTCCCTCTAGAGCCAGAGGCGGATTCCATTCTTTGGTCCCAGGGGCCTAAGGAGAAGCAGTTGCATTTTCTTTTCTAGTGTTACCAGGGAAACAGAAAGTGGGGGTCCTTCATGAGGGAAGAGTCCATCCTCAATGGGCTCCAAGACCATTACTCTCCATCTAGCTACTTAACTTAGTGATTTGAGTCAAATTCAGACCCAGGGAGGTTAAATCATACCTGTCTGCCAGCAATCCCACATCCTCATTTGCTCTGCAATCCCAGAGCTTTTAGGGGGGACAGAAGAACACTCCAGGGTCAGAAAGGAGCAGTACCAATTTCCTGCTGTATATCTCCCTCCTTCAGTCAGTCTTACCCAAGACCATGAGTTGGGCTACAAAGGCAAAAGAGAACCCAGGAAGTTTGGTAAGAATAGAGAACATTTTTCTTTTCAGGTACCTGGTGGATTAATATCTAAGAAGTAAAGAGACATTAACCCCTTCCACAACCTAAAGACAAAGGTCTCAGATTTCAGAGAAAGATGGGCTTGTAGCAGACCTGAGGAAGGACTTCCCACCTGTTTGAGAATTGGAACAGAATTCAGTTCATTCCTTGGAAGTACTTCAGGAAAGTAGGGCCTCCCTGTGAAGGTCCTTTTGATGGATGCCAATGTGTGTGGATATGGAAGATTAGACTAAATGATCTGTTCGAGACTCTTACCACGCTCAGGGGTAGTAAGCATAAGCAAACACACCTCTTGCACATATTCAGAAATCACACATGTGATTCTCAGAGCCAAAACACTGGTGGTTTCCTTCTGGTTCTGTAGTTTACCTGCAGCAAGGCTGGCCAGTGCCTATCTTCAAAGTTCTGTTTGCATGGCAGGACAGTGAGGGTGTATAGAGGTGAGGGAGATGGCCTAAAGACAGGCAGGAAGCCAGGGCAGACAGTGTTATCTCTCCATCTCCCCGAACAGCAGTCTCTCAGCCCACCGTCTTTCAGGAAGGCAAGCCAGGAAATTAACTAGGAGCTGAGACACCTCCAGACACCTGCTTGTAAAGTCAGGCCTGGGGCAAGTGGGGACTAGCTTGGAAGGGGTACCAGAGAGTAGGAGATCCCTGGAGAGGACACCACAGGGGTCCATTCAAGAATGGGGTCTATCTAGCTTTTTTTAAGGGGCATGTTTCACTACCCTCCCCTCCACACACACCAACCTGGCTTTGCAGGGGAGTAAGCTACAGGCTGGTGATGGGTGACTGTCTGCCCACTTAAAGCCCCCAGGAAACAGATGGGGGGCACGGTGATACCTGCCTTTTCCTTGGAACCAGGAGTTCCACACAGAGGCCAGCACAAGTTTTAAAGCCAGACACACCAGTTCAAACCCACACTATGTCAACATACACATTCTGCACATTGGTCTTGGTTTCCTTGATGAAATGGGCACCAGCTGAGGGAGTTGAGTGGCTGGACAACATGGCCTGAGAAGCCAGTTAGCAGTGTGCAGAGTCCATGGGCTATGTGTTCCACACAGTTCTTCAAGAGCATAGGCTCTTCTGTTTGGACATCAAGGGGACTTGGACACCCTAGATGAATTTCTGGGACTCAGCTCTAGTGGCATGGGCTAGCTGATGGTCTATGGGGTCGTCCTTCCAAGCATAGTGACACGTTTAGCTAAATTCCTGACCTCTGCCCACCATATACCAGTATCACTCCCACAAGTCATGACAATGGATATCTTAAACATTGTCAAGTGTCCCCAAGAGACAAAACTATGGTGGAAGAAAGAGGAAGTTTGAAGCATCTACTTTGTAGACATCATTTTTCCTGGTCTTGATTAGGTCCTGTGGCCTCAATCCAGGGGATACTGGGAATTGTAGTCCACTTTGTGGTCAAGCGAAGTAGATGGCCTTGTCTGGGTAGCACACAGCCATGCCTCTGCAGCACCATTTCTTTGGGGTATTGGGTGATAAGAAGAGGAGGCTCCTGGGCTCTCAGCAGGTACAATGGAAGCTCACTCGGGATGCTATGTCACTGTATCCCCATGCAAGAACAAGGAAGCCAGAAGGCAGGGAAGAAAATGTTCTCCCTGAGGTCCCAGAACCAGATTCCAGTGCCTACATGTCCCCGCCTTGAGGATGTACTCTCAGGATGTCTATATTCTGCCCTAAGTCCCTCATTCATACTGTCACAACTTATATCATAGACTCAGGCCCCATCAGATGCCAAAATGTGACCACCTAGTACCACTCAGTAAGAAAGTACAGGGTTGACTGGAGCTCTGATTGAAGATACTGAAGATCCAAGACTGTCTGGAAGGAGGTCACTTCTGTTCCCTAATAAATCTACTTTTAGATTAAAAAGCAACTAGTAGTCTCATATATTTTACATTGGTATGAATTTTTTGTATATTGATATAAATTTAAGGTCATTTTTGTTACAACATACTGAAAGTATTGTACCTATGCAACACATTCAAAATTGTAAAGTTCTAGTCTTTGAAAGTTTCTATTGCAAATTATTTAGGATAAATAAGATAACAATCAAACTTGTAGTAAGGATTTAGATGTAGACAGAAATAAACTTTATTTAGCATCCTATATTTTAGATAGATAGGTGGCCTTCAAACACTTCAGAGATCTGCAGAATATGACGTTTAAGATGGTTTAATAACATAAGGCTTTTCATGACAGTGAGATATGTCTGTTCCTGGCAGCAGTGATAAACCTGTTATATTAAAGTCTGTTTTGTGAGTTTTTGGAGTTTTGGGCTGTGAATGTCTCCTAACTTGTTATTGTTTCTTACCACCTGGGCTTTTGGCAATCCTTGTACCTTTGGCTCTATGTTTTTTTAATTAATTAATTTATTTATTTATTATTTATTATGTATACAGTGTTCTGTCTGTCTGTATGCTTGCTGGCCAGAAGAGGGCACCAGATCTCATTACAGATGGTTGTGAGCCACCATGTGGTTGCTGGGAATTGAACTCAGGACCTCTGGAAGAGCAGCCAGTGCTCTTAACCTCTGAGCCATCTCTCCAGCCCTAATTGTTCTTATTGTATATAGTTTTACTGTGTTAGAGTTAAACCTTTCCCTTTTTATTTAGACAAAAAGGATAAAATGTTGTGAGATAATCTTAATGTACACTGTGAAGATGTATCTCTGTTAAGGTACCTTCTGACTGGTTTAATAAAGAGCCAAATGGCTAATAGCTAGGAGGAGAGGATGGGGGACTTTTCAATCAGAGGTAGGAACTCTGGGAAGAAGAGAGGCAGGATTCGCCAGCAAGATGCAGAGCAAGCTAAACATACAATATGAAGGAGAGGTAATGAGCCATGAGGCAGAAGGCAGAATAATATAAATGGGTTCATTTAAGTTTTGGGAGCTACTTGGAAACAAGCCTAAGCTAAGACCAAGCTTTCATACTCAATAAGAAGTCTCCATGTCATTATTTGGGAGCTAGTGGTACAAAGAAAGACCTGCTACAGATCTTCTGTATATTTTTGTAGTTCTATAACCCCATCAGCTTGTGATGTCGATAGATTGATGCTGAGGGACTTCAGGAAACCAGGCTGGTTCTCTAGGTGGCCAGACTGGGGGAAGATAAGAACAGCAGACAGATCTTGGACCTGGTAAGATGGCTCAACCTGTAAAGGTACTTGCAACCAAACCCTACTACCTGGATTCAGTGCCTGGGACCCACATGGTAGGAGAGAACTCAACTCCTCCAAGTTGTTCTCTGACCTCCACATGTACACCTTAGTGCACACGCATGCACCTGTATACAAGCATATAAACACACACACATACACACAACCTGCAATACAACAAAGCAATGGCCAGTCCTGCCTCCTCCTGGATGCCTGGAGTGGGGACAGGCACCAAGTAGGTAGTCATGTGACTGCATGGAGTGCTGTGTGTTATGGTTTCTCCCCTGGTCCCCAGACTCCATTTTCTCCCCATTGCAATGCTATCACTCCTCCTCTTTGAAACCCTCCATAGCTCCCTGCTACCATCACAACAAAACCCAGACCTCTCATTCAAGCTGACAAGACTTCCCCCAGCTTTCCCTGGCCCTGCTCTCTGCTTTGAATGCTGCAGCAGCACCCACCAAGGTTCATGGTACCCCTGAACACAGTGTTTCAAGTCTTCTAGGACTTTGTCCAAGACATTTCCTCTACCCAAACTGTATTAAGAGGCATCATAGTAAACCCTTATCTGTCCTTCAAAACCCTATTCATATATTATCTTCCTGGAGCCTTTCTTTACTAACTCCTTTTCACAATAGCACAAACTAGAATAAACTATTTTTTATTTATTTATATTTTTCTAATTATAAAACTTAACATTTAAGTGTTATGTGTTACTTTTCATAACATTTATTATTTATTAACAGCTATAACCCAGGCATTCTTCTATACATGTCTCCTTGACTTCAAGTTTCCAAACCTACCCACTGGGCCTTTAAGCTCTCCCTCCCCTTAAACCTGGGCAGGCTTGCCACTGCCTCGACCACTAGAGGGCAGCAGAGGTGATGCTTCCATAGGTCAGTTACAGAAGGCAAAGACGCTTCCTCCTCCTCCCCCCCCCCCAACCATGCAGCCCCCACCGCACCCTCACACCTGTGTTTATTGTCTGGATGCTTTCTCTTCAGACTCACCACCACCACACTGGGTGAGCCACTCAAAAAGGACTGCCAGCCTGGGAGCCACACAAGCCATTGAACGACAACCTCCCAGATGTTCCCAGCCACTCACACCACCTTGAGAATTGAAGTCCTCCATGATGGAGCAGAGACAAGCACTCAGTAGTACCCTTCCCCAGTTCCCAGCTCCTGGTGACAGACCCAACCAGGACCTGGGCAAAGGATGAGGCTTTCGTTTAGCTACAACACTGGTTGTACTGCAGTAGTAATCACACCGTCACGGCTGTCACATTTCTCTGATGAGATGGCTACGAGAACAACTTGAAGGAGTTAGCTCTCTGATTCCACCATGTGGATCCCGAGGACCAAAGGCGGGTTGATCCCGCTTGGCAGTAAGCATCTTTACCCACTGGGCCTCCTCACCATCTCCAGCATCAATTTATTTAGTCATCCCAGCAACCCAAATGGGCATACATTGTCAGTTGTTTGTATTCCTATAAGGAAACCAGGCCACAAAGGGTCAGGAGACTTGGCCAAGTGCTCACAGCCTGCCATGGTGGCGGCAAGAACCTGCCCCAGGCAGAGCAGATCTAAAGTCCTGCCCTTCATATTCCATCCCCACAGGGCATGCTCAGCATGGTATATGACCTAGGACTGTAAACACAATCCCATCAAGCCAAGAGAGAAGCAGGAC
The DNA here is from genome assembly GCF_000317375.1 of Microtus ochrogaster. Taxonomy (NCBI): domain Eukaryota; kingdom Metazoa; phylum Chordata; class Mammalia; order Rodentia; family Cricetidae; genus Microtus; species Microtus ochrogaster. The sequence continues at coordinate 16,446,317 of NC_022014.1, read as the reverse complement.
ATATGGACCCAGGGGTCCCAGACAGAGGCTAAACCCTTCTACATGCAGTGAGGGAGGCACCTTCCTGTTTAGCATGTCCTGAAGCCCAGCATCATGTGTACTGGAGGTACACACCACCTGCAGCTTGGCCTGTCATTTCTCCTTCTGACTTGTGTGAGGATGAATTCCAGGAGTTATTGACTGCAGTGATTTCACTGAGATGTTCTTGCTCTTAGTGTCTATTCTTTAAAGATGAAATAAAAAAAAATCCAAAGGCAGTGACGTGGAGGGGTGCTTACTTGGTATCATCAAAGCCATCGACAGACATTTTCCTGGAAGAGGATGAACAGCATAAGGCTCCAGTGGAATGCTGTGGGCGTGTCTGCAGAGCTGATCTGAGCATCCAAGGATTGTTGCTGGGCTACAAGGGGCTTTGGGCTCCCGGGGCGAGGTGGCAGCTGGTCCAGCACAAAGTGATACTTAATAAATGCTTTTTGAATTCAAGAGTGGATTGGGAATGCACACAGGCCAGGATGCCTGCACCACCCACAGCAGAAGAGGCAGTGACTGTATGTAGCACTGTGTCATCCAGGACTGGACCAGCACCCCTGAGACCCTCTCTGGACACACCAATCTCAGCCCATGCTTTGTAGTTCATGTTCCTCTGCTGGAAAGGGCTTTAATCTGAGGGCAGATCCTCCCCTACCCGTCAGACACCCACTCCTCGCACTCTTCATTCCCAGCATTGACACCTTAAGGGCCCCATCCTCCTCTGTCAGACCAGCACCCCGCTGGGCTCTGTGTGTGAAGCATGCTGGGTGCCTCAGGATGGGGTCCCCAACAGGAAGTGCTCAATGGCTCCTCCACTGGTGAAGGAGTGAGTGAGTAAATGAATGCTTGCCTAAGACTTGGCGTTCCCCAAGGCATTTTCTGAGCATTGCGCCAAGAACTCTCCCACCCTGCCCCCTGGTGCCTAACTTTGACCTCACTTTATAGGTGAGAAACAGAATCAGCACATGTAAGAGGGTACCCTAAAATAAAATGACTGGGAATGACTCATCCTGATCCAGATTCCTGTGTTGGAATCCGAATGACCTCTGGAGATGGTCAGTATTTTTCACTGTCAGCATCTAAAGCTCGCTTGGGGTAAACCCCCCAAGAGATTACCTAGATTCACATTAGCCTCTGGCAATATCGGTGGGAACTGTCTTGATTACTGCCTTAACCGAAGGTGCAGAAAGCCACATTTAATTGTGGGTAAGGCCGTTCCCTAGGCTGGGGATCCTGCTTTGTATAAAGTGGGAACCGTGAGCAGAACATTAGCAGGTGCGGTCACTGCTTTTCCTGACTGCAGGTCTAAGAGGACCAGCCGCTTCAGGCCCCTGCTGCCTTAATTCCCCCACCGTGAGGGATTGCACCTAGAACCAGGAGCTGAAACAAATCCTTCCTTCCTTAAGTTGTTTTTGTCAAGAGTATTTTTTATCATAGTTGCAAGTAAAGAAACTAAGGCAGCCGCCAAGTGACACAACAAGGAAATAGGGCCTATCAGAAAGTGACTCCATCGTGAGTGTAGAGCCTGTGGGTGTAAGTCAGTGCCATGGTAAAGGGGCTGGTAAAGGGGTTGTGTTTGCCCTTCCACTTGCTGTCACTGAGCCAGAGACCAAGCCCTGCCCCCAGACACCTCCCCAATCTCCACAATTCAGTGAGAACTAAGCACCTACTACTTTTGAAACACCCCAATCCTGTGTGCGTATCCTAGCAGCCTGAAAGGAGACAAGCACAGCCCAGCTAGGAGAATCTCCAGCCTCGGTGCTTCCCACTGCTCCAGACCAAAGCTCATAATAGCACCGTGGGCAAACACGCACGGTCAGGCACTCATGTGTATAGATGTGCACACAGGACCTGCACATGCACATGGATGCAGATTGTACACAGATGCATGCAATGGACATGCACCCCCACACCGGCATGCACATGAGCAGGGATGCCTTAAGAGAAGACCGGTGAAGAGGGAGTCTCCAGCCCCCATCTGCCATCCTCCCAGCCTTTGGTACTTTGGCTTTTAATTTTCACATCATCAGTTATGACATCAAAGCAGTCTTCACACAGGTGCACAGGACCCAGGCTGTCTCCGGCAGCCCCGATGCCACATTCCCCTGCGCACTGGGCCTGGTGCCAGCGGCATTTCGCTTCTCTTTAAACTCCACGAGGGAGGGGGGGAAGCCACACCTCACCTCCAAGGCCACCTAGCTCACTTGTGTGGATGCTGCTTTTAGAGGTGGGTCTCTATGGCTGGCCAAGCAGAGAAAACTCCCTTCCCCACCTAGATGGCCAGGGCTCCTGTGGAGACCCCTGCAGGGCCCAACTGTGCAAACTCTATAGTGCTGCGCATTATTGAGAAGGTCATTCTCCACTCTCCTTCCTGATGTCTCACGAGAACGACAGGGCTCTCACCTCAAATGAGATTTGAATGCTAGGAAGCAGGTGGCTGACTGCTTGGGGGTTAGAAGAGGGTGGACGTGAGTGGACACTGGGAAGCAAGCCCAGGAACAGGTTGGAATGTCTCGGGCTTGAGAGCACGGTCTGCACCAAAGGCAGGAAGGGCCTTCTTCAGGCTAAAAATAGCTGCGCGCGCGATAAAAGCCTGTATGCGAAGCAGAGGACCCTCCAGCAGAGGGGGAGAAGAGACACAGGTCTGAGGCTTTTAAATCCAGAATGCAAGCGAATGCTTTAAGCAAAGCCCTCTGTGCCTCCTGCCTCTCTACTCAAGTCCCTGAAGCTTCTCCTCCTCCTACCAGGACTGCTGCAGTGGAGTTCGGAGGTGGAGGCTTCCCGATGAGAAAGAACAGACCCAGAGCGGTCCTGGTATGCTTTCTCTTACCCTGCCCGCCATATCCAGGGCACACCAGGCCCCCACACGTGGAGCGCCCAGGCACCCGAGAGCATCCAGGAGAAAGTCAGAGACAAAAAGAAAAGCCTGAGGGTAGGGCTCAGATGAAACACATGCGAGGCACAATGGCACACTTCAAATGCTGAAAATTATCCTCAGAGAAACGAGAGGTGCATCCCTGAAAAAAAGAGCAGGTGGGCTGAAGAAATTTCTCAGTGGTGGGAGCACTACCTGCTCTTCCAGAGGAGCAGGGTTCGATTCCCAGCACCCACATGGCAGCTGCCAACTGTCTGTAATTCCAGTTCCAGGGCTTCTGACACCCTCACACAGTCATACATGCAAGCAAAACACCAATGAATATAAAATAAAAATAAACTGAAGAAAGCAGCCCCCTTTGTGTATACACCAACAAACAAAATGCTAGGAAGAATTTTATTTATTTATTTATTTTTCCGCCTCCTCCCCACATCCCATTTCCCTCCCCCTCCCTTCCCTCCCCCTCCCTCTCCAGTCCAAAGAGCAGTCGGGGTTCCCTGCCTGTACTCACTCATAAGTGGATTCTAGACATAAATAAAGGTCAGTGAGCCTATAATGTGTGATCCTAGAGAAGCTAAATAAGAAGGTGAACCCAAAGAAAAACATATAGTTATCCTCCTGGATATTGGAAGTAGACTAGATTGCCAGGCAAAAATTGGAATCTTGAGGGTGGCGGTGGGGTGCGGGTAAGGGGGGATGGGGAGAGAAAAGTGAGGAGGGGAGGATGGGGAGACCCTGGGGGAATGGGATGGTTGGGATGGAGGAAGGGTGGATATGGGAGCAGGGAAGAAGATATCTTAATTAAGGGAGCCATTTTAGGGTTGGTAGGAAGAATTTTTTTAACTCTTGGAATTAAAAAAAAAAAGATTCTATTGGCGGGCTGGGGAAGTCCACTAAGGAAATTACTAGGAATAGGAATGAAAGACAGGAGAAAAGTGATTGGAAATTCGGGAAATGGTCCAGGAGACCCACCACATAGCCAACAAGGGCTCTGGGGAGGGAGGAGGCAGAAAAGTGACCATTACCACAAAGGCAATTAGGACAATGTCTGCATGCCAGGGAATCTGCATTTTTGGGGGATGACACCCCATACAGAGGCACTTTGTTGGGAAATCTCAGAACAGTGGGGATGAAGAAGCTATGAAAGCCACCGGAAAAGGAAAAGACTCTGCTTTTCCACAAATGGCGTGGGCACTGCTTGGCATTCAACTTCCTATGAGCACGCTCAGGTGCCTTAGCTCCTACATAAGGGAATGAGAGAGGAAAAGTGGCATTGTGGAACAGGAGAAGCATATGCAAGTGGGCACGGAGCCAAGTGGAAGGCAGGCAGGGGCAAGGGACACCCAGATTGCTGATGGTGATCCACTCACTGATGAGAGGAAAACGGGAGGAAGAGTCCAAAGCCAAAAGATCACATGATCTTCTGAACACACCTAGATCAGGCATCCAAGCCTCCTGTGGTGGGGACCACAGGCTCAGAAGAAGGGTACCCACCACGTGCCTTCTAACCCCCAACTAGCTAAGTTCCCTCTCTGGTCACCCCTAAGCCAGAGCAGGCTGTAACTTAGCCTAAGCCTCAGCTGGTTGCTATGGAAATGATTGGCCCTTAAGCAGAGCAAATACCTTGGTACTTAATTTCTTTCCAGAACAGGGCAGGGGAAGCTGTTGGTGTGCTGCCAACGTGGATAAAAAGCAGGAGTTGATTGTTGGGGCTCCTAGAAGGCTGTTGACGTACACAGAGAGAGGTTGAGGTGGGAAGCCTCCAAAGACGAGAAGCCTGAGATTTAAGAGCTCACTTTCTCTCCTCCTCTCTCTTCTTTCTTCCCTCCCTCTCCCTTTCTTCCTCCTACCCCTGCTCTCTCCCCTCCCTCCTTCCTGTGACAATGTAAAATGCAAACAGAGATGAACTGCCAGTCTCTGGCTTTACTGAGAGAGGCCCTGAGCTCACACAGCCGACTAAGCCAGAACGACAGCCCAAGGCTCTCAATACTCCCTTCCCTTCCAGAACCTTCTTCATGTCACTTACCTCTCATTCTACGGAAATAGAGCCAGGCACTGGGAATTCTTACAGAAAATCCATATTGGGGTTGGAAAGATGGTTCAGCAGTTGAAAGTCAATACTGTCCTTGCAGGAAGTAAATTCCCATCACCCACACGGGCTGACAATTCCCTATATTCCAACTCGGGGTGATCTGCTGCCATCTTCTGGCCTCCCAGGTACCTGCACTCATGGGCACAAATCCCACTGCAGAAACAAAATTTTGAAATAAAAATAAAACCTTATTGGGAAAAAAAAAAACACCTGGTAATAAGACGGGGGGGGGGGGGCTACACAGAGGCACATGTGGAATTACAGAATGCCTGTCTAAGCAGCCCCTTTCCTTAAAGTGGAGTGAGAGAATTAGGTCAGATCTGTTTGTGGGGGGTCCTCTGAAGGCTCCTAAAGGTTAGGCGGAACAGTTCTACATGGAAACCTGACAAAGCAGAGACCAATCCTTACAGGCTAGAACCTAAAGTCAGATCTGACATCCAAGGAGCAGATACCACATAAGGCTGGGGCAGCACACCTGGAGCTTTCTGCCATGCAGAGGCCCCGCCTGGGAAAAGCTCCAATCAAGTAAAACCAGGAAGGCATAGAGACCTGGAGTCTGGGCAGGTCTACCTGCATGAAAGAGCCCTGTTCAAGGAAGGAGGGAGACAGGAGGAAAACTGGGTTTGTCTCAAATACCTTTGAGAATAGTTAGAACCCTTTGCACTCACAGGTTTGTAAACCCCCTTCTCCAACACTCATGGGTTACTCTTCAATTCCCCAACCTCCTCATCCCACCCCCACTCCAACCACCCAGTCCCAGCCCCCTAGGTAATTATAAAGAAGTTAAACTGAATTACACACGCAGGGTTTATTTTGTGTTTTTCTGCTGCTGCTGCTGCCAATTATGGTGCAATTAGACTGCCTTCATTAGCAAATGAGATTAGAATTAACATTGTTAATTACTCGTTCTGTTAAATGGGGAAGCAATGTGGTGGTGGTGGGGCATTAGGTGGAGGAGGGAGGAACCGTTCATCGCAGGTTCACATCCCATGCCCAGGGGAATTGGAGTAGGAAAGGGATTTACCAAATGTCCACCAGCAGGCAGGTGACAGGGACTAGGGACTCTGCTCCTTCCTAACCGGCAACCATCCACTGAGCATTCAATCTATGCAGGGACTTAACCCATGCACATCATGAGTCCTGGGTCTTAGCATCCCATCCCCCCTTTACAAAGGAGATAATTGGTGTCCAGTGCAGCTAAGTGGCCTTTCCAATGTCACACAGCAATGGCAAGAGTGAAGCATGTCTCTGTTCCTGAACACTGGGACCATTGCTTTTCCTTTGAAATCAACTTCTTTTATGAAGTATCTTGTCTCCCAAGGACCATTGGCCCTGTTTTTCAGATAGGGGGAACTGAGACCCAGTATGTCATGAGTGGTTGATGAACCACGGCCTGCTTGTTGGATCTGGCCTAAACCTGCTTTTATAAATAAGCGTTATTAGAGCCAGACACACCATTTAGGTATGTGTTATAAATACACACTACTGGCTTGTTACGTTGTAGCTATTCTCGACTATAAAATTTAATTCGAAATACTTTTAGTTTTAAGAGTTACGTTTATTTATTTTGTGTCCACAGGGGTGCACAGTGCCGTGATGCTCATGTGGAAGTTGGAGGATAACCTGTGAGAAGTGTGTTATCTCCTCAACCATTTGGTAGGATAGGTCGCAGGTTATAGGCGTGCAAAGCAAGCGCCTTTACCTGCTGAGCCATCTTGCTGGCGCCAGTTTGTAAATTATAAACTAAAGTAATGACTGAGCAGCTACAGCGGTGACCACGTGGCCTGCGAATACATCAGCGGTGAAGGAAACGCGATCAGTATATTCTGCTTAAAAACATCAGGATTCAATCCGGGGCGGACAGGATCCTTTGGACATTTGAGGGTTGCTGGTATTTGAATTCTGGAAGCAAGAAAGAATTGGAGCTTGTGGGGCCTGGAGAGATGGTTCAGCAGTTACGAGCACTGACTGCTCCTGCAGGGAACCTGGGTTCAGTTCCCAGCTCCCACGTGGTTGCTCACAACCCTCTGCAACTCTAGTGCCACAGGACCTGACGTTCTTTTCTGGCATCTGTGGACACACCTGGCTCAAGTTGCACACCCATACATGCAGGCAAAGCAGCCATACGCATAAACTAAATAATTTTTTTAAAGTGAGGGCTGTGGAGTGATACCCAGAAGCTTCAGGGCTCCATTCTAGGGTCACCTGGAGAGTCCCAGCTCTCAAGGTGAGTGAACAGATTCAATCCTCACGCTCATCTTTGTTCAGCGTTCAGCTTGGTCTCTGTATACCCTCCAGCCAGTCCTCAGCTTTTGCTTCTCTCTTCCCTGGCCCATGGGTTGAGGGGGGTGGGTGGGAGTGGCAACAAAGACTACTGGGAATTTCCCTGCAGTCTTGCCTCCCAAATACATCTATCAGACACTTCCTGATGCAGGAGTTGTGCACTGAAAACTGAAGGCTGAACTGTCGTAAAGAGAGCTGGATCCAGAGCCCCTCCTCTTCTGGAGTGCTGGAGGACTCCCTGTCCTGGCAGTGCTGAAGGAGTTGGAAGTCATTCTTGCTCTTTTGGAGACAGCCACTGGAGGGAGGACACAAGCTACCTACGATATATCCCCTGTCTCTGATCTCCATGTCAGGACTTCAGAATACTAAAAATTTCTACAGAGGGAAAGGGGGTACAATGAGTTGGGGGTGGGAAGTCCATGTCCTGGGAGGGGTCTCATCCACAAGGAGTGTCTTCTTGCCTCTTTGCCAGGCAAATATCCCCAATGGATTTCTGCCTCCTTAGGAGTTGACTAAATCCTAAGAAAGGCTGCCTTCTGCAGAGAAGAGTGAGGAAGGGGGCCAGGCACTGCTTCAGGGGGACATCTGTTCTCTCTGCACTGTGGCAGAAGTGCAGATAGGATGCCCTCACCTAGACAGCTGGAGCAAATCCTAGGGCATGGGCTTTTTCTCCCTACCTCCGATTCCCGATACCCATAGGTGTAGTTATGATAAAAGATAAAATAGATATAACTATTGTAACTGTAATTCTTACTTGATACCTGTTTTGTTATATGTAATTTTTCTGTGTTAAAGTTAAAACCTTCCTTTTTATTTAAACAGAAAAGGGGAAATGGTGTGGGAGGTCCTTCTGTATATGTGTTGCTTTTGTTGGTTAATGAATAAAGAAGCTGCTTTCAACCAATGGCTTAACAGAATATAGCCAGGCTGATAACTAGATATCAACACGTAGAAGAATGAAAATAGATCCGTATCTATCACCATGTACAAAACTCAAGTCCAAATGGATCAAAGACCTCACACATAAAGCCAGCCACACTGAATCTCATAGAAAAGAAAGTGGGCAGTACACTTGAACGCAATGGCATAGGAGACTACTTCCTAAATAGAACCACAGCAGCACAGACACTGAAAGAAACAATTAATAAATGGGACCTCCTGAAACTGAAAAGTTTCTATAAAGCAAAGGACATGGTCAACAAGACAAAATATCAGCCTATAGAATGGGAAAAGATCTTTATCAACCCCACATCAGACAGAGGACTGATCTCCAAAATATACAAAGAATTCAAAAAATTGGTCCTCAAAAGAACAAATAATCCAGTAAAAAAAAAAAAAGAGTAATGTTCAACATCCTTAGTCATCAGAGAAATGAAATTAAAACAACTCTGAGATTCCATCTTATACCTGTAAGAATGAACAAGACCAAAAGCACTGATGACAACTTATGCTGGAGAGGTTGTGAGCTAAAGGGAACACTTCTGCATTGCTGGTGGGAGTGCAAGCTGGTATAGCCCCTTTGGATGTCAGTGTAGTGATTTCTGAAAAATTAGGAAACAACCTTCCTCAAGACCCAGTAATACCACTTTTAGGTATATATCCAAAGGATGCTCAGTCATGCCACAAGGACATGTGCTCAACTATGTTCATAGCAGCTTTGTTTGTCATAACCAGAACCTGGAAACAACCTAAATGTCCCTCGACCAAAGAACGAATAAGGAAAATGTGGTACATTTACACAATGGAGTACTACACAGCAGAAAAAAAATAATCTTGATTTTTTTTTTGCAGGCAAATGGATGGAGCTAGAAAACATCATTTTGTGTGAAGTAACCCAGACCCAGAAAAACAATTAACACATGTACTTACTCATAAGTGGTTTTTAAATATAAAGCAAAGAAAACCAGCCACAAATCACAATCCCAGAGAACACAGACAACAATGAGGACCCTAAGAGAGACATATATGGATCTAATCTACATGGGAAGTAGAAAAAGACAAGATTTCCTGAGTAAATTGGGAGCATGGGGGCCTTGGGAGAGGGTTGAAGGGGAGAAGAGAGTCAGGGAGGAGAGCAGAGAAAAATGTAGAGCTCAATAAAAATCAATAAAATAAAAAGAATATAGCCAGGCTGGAAGAGATATATATATATAGAGAGAGAGAGAGAGAAAGAAGGTGGAGTCAACAAGATGCCATGGAGTCCCCAGAGGAGAAAGATGCTAACTGGAACCTTGCCAGTAGGCCATGAGCCTCATGGTAAAATTTAAAATAATAGAAATGGGTTAATCAAAGATATAAGAGCTATCTAGCAATACGCTTAAGAGATTGGCCAAGGAGTGATTTAATTAATACAGTTTCTGTGTGGTTATTTCAGATAAGAAGCGGCCTCTTACAACACATAGGAACGTGCTCTCTGTCCCTCCCTGTCTCTCTCTCTTTGCCCTGTTGTCCCCTCCCCACTTGCAGGCCCCTTGGCTTTTCCATTGTCCCCTGTCCACAGGATTTGCTTCCTCTTCCTGCTGTTTCATCCCAGTGGCTGCTGGGTTTGTTTGGGAAATCCTTTTGAGTTTCTAAGGCTTTCTGATCTTTCTGATTCTGGATTGGTTTTGGAGTGGGGGTGGGGGAATGGACTCCTTCACTTTCCTCCTTTACCTTTTAGGACTGAGAGTTGCCTCCAGATGACTACCCGGGCTCCTGAGATCCCTTCCTCTCCCAACTTGCTACCCAGGCTATGAAGAAATTGCTTTCCCTGAATCCCTGGAGGATGCCATGGAATCTGCCACAAACCTAAGCATCTGGCAACTTCAAAAACAAAAATCTGACCCCTTCTAGTGGGGATGAGCACCCTGTAGATTGGAAAGAGATGACAGATTCCTAAGAGAATGACCTCCCTCCCACCCCTGTCACAGACATTCAGGTAAGAGCCAGTTTCCCAGGGAAAGGCTGATCCCCTTCAGCCTTAGGGATAGGCTGGACCAAGATACAGGGAAGTGATGCATGGATGAGTGGGTGGGTGCATGGCTGAATGGATGGTGGATGGATGCATGCATGCATGGGTGGGTGGATGGATGGATACATGGATGGATGGATAGATGGATACATGGGTGGATGGATGCATGCATGCATGGGTGG
>NC_022014.1:16430554-16435805 GCF_000317375.1 Microtus ochrogaster | reverse complement strand
TGGGTGGATGGATGCATGCATGCATGGGTGGGTGGGTGGGTGAGTGGATACATGGATGGATAAATGGATGAATGGATGATTGGGTGAATGGATGGATGGATGGATTGATGAATGTGTGGGTGGGTGGATAAATGCATGGGTGCATGGGTGGATAGTAAGCCTGACTCTTCCCAAATGAAGAGACTGAAGCAGCCACTTCCTTTTTTCTTTTTGACATAGAATCTGGTGCAGCCTAGGCTCCTGACCCTCCTGCCTCCACTTCCAGAGTCCTTGGATCACAGGTGTGTGCCATCATGCCCAACCACTTGCAACTTAGAAATCCCCGGGAGCCCAGAGTTGTGTTGTAGAGCACTGATCTCTATGTAGAGCAGCTATGTCTACCCACAAGCAACTCTCAACAAGAGTGCACCTGTTGACCTTCCCAAAATAGTAGAAAGGGGGTGGGGAGGGTCACTAGCTCCTCACCTAAGACTCCACCCTCTTGCACCCCACTCCCAGCTGCAGATAGTCTTTGAAGACAGGAAAAGTGCAAACATACACACACACACAAAAATCAAACCCCAACAGTTGGTTCTCTGACATCTTGGTACAAAGAATATTCTAGACCCAGACAATGAACTTAAATGACAAGGGCCATTCCAGACATGAGCTGGTCACTGGGGCCAGACAATGCAGTGTCTGTAGATCACAACAAGGCTGCTTCCCATAGATTGCCTGTGGAAAGTGTCAGCTGTGGGCCAAGTCCCATCCACCTGACATTCCTGTTAATAACAAATCCTAATTAGCATGGCTTTTAAGCATCCATTACATTAATTTAACACGAAAATCTAATGGAGCTTTATTGGAATTTTTTCGGCAAAATTAACCCTGCGGGTTTCTTACACATGTTTTCATTAGGGCTGTGAGCTGCTCAGAGAATGGAGAATTAGAATTAGCCCCAGGGTTTAGGCTGTGCACTCTAAGCCAGCCCTATGTCCCCAAGCACTCTGGGTGCTGGTCTTTGTCCAGCAAAGCTTTTGCCCCTAACCCACACCATTAGGGGCTTTCCATACCACCCTAAAGACTTCAGTACTAGAATGCTAAGGAATCTCAGGACAGGGTCCCTAGAGAGAGCATTATTAACTACTGTCTCTGCAAGGTTTTACCCAAGCCTGGACACCATCGTCCTTCCCTGGCTGTCTTGCGGCCAGGAGTGACCACACATATAAACTCAGTTCTAGCCTAAAGCAGGTGGGCAGAAATCTCAGGATGGCGCATTTCCCTGAGCAAAACTCAAGCTAGAAAAATCCCTCTTCCTGCTCATCCCTTCCTCTCCTTCCAGCCTGGAACAGTAAGATCCATTCTGGAGCAGCAATCTGCCACGAGAGCAAAAACCCAAGCTAAGGATGGCTGAAGAACTTGGAACAGAAAGAATCTGGCCATCCCTGAGCTACAGTGAAGTGATTTTCCTCTGTCTGTGCCGGGCTTCCTTGATGCATATGAGAAAATCCTTATCTGTTTACGCCACTGGGGGTAGAGTGTGCAATGAATCTTTCAGCAGCCAATAGTCCTTGCTAATACACTTCCGTTCTGGTCCTAGACTCCCTCTGACCTTGAGCAGGGCCCTGCTCTTTTCCAACTGTCTACTTCCTCCTGTGTAAAGTAGACAAATGACAAATGGAACAAACCAGGTTCTTAAAGCCCCCTAGACCACAAATCCTGATGGCACAGTCCACTCCAGTAACTCTGCATTCCATACAAATTAACACGAGGTCGGGAGTTCATGCTTGAGGAGTAAAACACTTGGGCCTGCCTGCTGCGTTTTCTCCCCCAACCCCAGAGAAGATGCAGTTGCTCCAAACATACAGCCTATGAAGCTCCGGCCTTGAGGACCTCTGGGAACTCATTGATTAGACATCACATTGGGCCTACAGACTGTCCCAAGCATAGCAGACAAGGGAGATGGTTCTAGAGCAGGTCTTCTTGCTGCTCTTGTCCTCTGGGTCTCCTGGGAGTCCTGGTCCATGTGTGCCTAGACCTGGGGCTCGTGCTAGCAAACTCTGTGTGGTGTCCCCTACTCTGGTCAGTAGGTCATCCCTCAGCAGAGGCCCTTGGATGCCGACTCTGCCTCCACCTGTGATTCTGAAGGAGATGCTTACTTAGCTGCTCTTCTTAGGGAGTGGCCATTGTCAGTCACGCCTTGTGGTTCCAGGCATAGCATGGTACAACAAACTGAGTCACCATCAAAATCAAAGGCTTCATTCAAGTCCATATGGTGCTTTCCAAAGACCCTGGAGAAGGCAAGCACCTAGACAGGACCAGGAGGGAGGAGACACAAAGCAGGTACAGGGTGCAGGGCAGGACAGCTCACATTCAAAGAACATGTAAAGTACATGTAGATAGCATATCTCTAACATGATCCCTGTCTCCTAGAGCACATCTCCCAACTCTATAGCCTGGCTTCAGGGGTGGCCATGCCTTGGTTCCCTACAGCTCTCTCTAATACCCATCCTTATTACGGGAAGGAAGCCAGACTGGGTGGGGGAAAGCCTGGCATGCCAGCTGAGGCAGAGGCCGAGACAGCTGAGTCCTGAGTTCAAAGCCAGCTTGGGAAGCTTGGTTGAGAGAACTTGGTTGGGAAGCTTTATTAAGAGAGCTCAATAAGAAGTAGCAAGACAGCCAGGACTGTGGGTCAATCAGTGATCCAATCCTTGTTTCATGTCCATTAGGCCCTGGGTTCAACCATAGGACAGAGAGGAAGAAAAGAAGGAAAGGTAGGAAGGAAAATCTGATCCAGTTCTCTGTTTGGGGTTTTGTTTTGTTTGTTTGTTTGTTTGTTTTTGTTTCTGAGACAGGGTTTTTTGTGTGGCTCTGATTGTCCTGGAACTTGCTCTGTAGACCAGGTTGGCCTTGAACTCAAGAGATTCGCCAGCCTCTGCCTCCCAAGTGCTGGAATTAAAGATGTGCACCACCACCGCTCAGCCCAATTCTCTTTTTATGAGTAAAGAAGTTAAGACCCAGAGAAGTGAGGCAGCTTTCTCAAGGTTACACAGCAAGTTGCTGGCTCCCCAAGAGCCCTCCAGTCTCCTGTCCTTGATTATCTGACAGTGGCAGGGAGTGGGGTCCTTTAGTCTTGGAAGCAGGGCTGAAGGAGGCCAGAAGAGTGACAAGATGTTGTCACCAAGCCAGATCAGACAAAGCCTTTTTATTGGACCAGGCAGTCAAGACAGGAAATCAGGATATCGAGGATCCTGCTCCCCAATTAGTGTCAGTGTTCATCTTCAGCCCAGCCCACTGAAGGTGGCAAATCTGGCTACTGGAACAGGGAGGGGACTGAGCAAGGCCAATACAACAAAAGCTGGAGGTGGGGACAAAACCCCACTTGTCCCTCCCTTGCTTGTGTAGTTTACATGCAGCGCCTAGAGCTTAGTGTCAACAGGGCCCAGCTCCAAAACTGTGTGAGTCTGACAGCTAGCCCCAGCCTGTGCTCCACCACACCAGAACACAGAACCCCATGCAAAGCCACAAGCCAGACACCAATAAGCCTTCCACACGCGTGGCTTCCTGCCCCCTTCCCTGCCATCCGCTGCCACCAACACAGACAGAGTTAGAGCAGAGATGTTCTAGCCTGCCGGGGAGAGAAATGTAGCCCTGGCCTGACTCAGAAGCCATCTCCCTGCAGGCACCTGCAGGATGTTCCCAGCATGCCCAGATCTCTTTTCTGTTTTTCGATTGGGATTAAGGTTTTCTCACACCAAGATGGAAATTAGTTTTCCTGATGTGAGTTCATGATGGAGGACAATTAAGAAAGAGGAGGGGCCAGGAAGGAAGGAAGGCTGAGGAATTACAAAGATGGATGGGCCGGAAGTGGGCTATCCGATCTCCTCCATCTGGCAGGGGAAAGTGGATGGGACCAAATGGGGTCCCGGTGAGGCTACCACACAGGCTGTCCCAGACTCTCCCCCAGGTTCCTGAGATGGACAGGAAGCCTTGGCTAGAGGTCTAGGGCCCACACTCTGCTGTGAGCACAGTTGATGTCAAGCTGAAAGGCCCACAGCTCCAGACGGCACTGGCTTTTCCTGGCCGCACTCATTTTTGTGCCCTGTGGATAGGGGTATGCCTGGGAACCCTCCTTCCCTTACTGGGTTCTCAGGATCTCTAAGCTTCAAGAACCATGAGCTCCAGGATCCAATGACACAACACTAACTGTGGCCTCGCCCAGCCCTTCTGTCCCTCTGCCAGGCACAAGAACCTTGCAAGGAAAGATCTACTTTTACCTGTTGCTGACACTCTCCATGCTCACCCCCTACGTGTGTGTGCGTGTACACATGTGTGTGCATGTGCATGTGTGCATGTATGTGTGTTCATATATGTGCATTCACATCGCCCATGGGGCTAGCTAATACATACTGCCTCTTCCTCCTCTTCTGCCCCACATGGTCTTCCTGTCACCTGCCCTGCCTATCGGGAAGACATAATTAGAGGCCATGGTGTGGAACTACCATGGTCACACCTAGATATGTTCCATAGGGAGTCCTCCGTGGGAGCTGGGAGACCTAGTTTTACCCCCTCGTCACCACAGTACTATGGCTCTGTGGAACTGTAGTCTCTCGTTGGCCTTTATTTGGAAAATTCAAGCATGACAAGAGATGTCCCGAGGTCTCCCATGCTGGGAGTCTGAGAAGGAGAACAGAGGGGACTGGCCACACTGGCCACTGGAGAACCGGAACACAGGACTTGGTGCCCTCATGGCAGTGAGTTGAGCCCACTCTAGGCCCTGCTCTGCCGCTCAGCCAACCCAGAGGTGTTTGGAGGTGGCATAGGAAAGAGATGACCCACAGTGGCTGACTACACAGGAGCTCATTGGAAATTCCAGCTGAGAGTTAGTTTAAAGCAAAGAACGGTGCTTATTTGGCCAGTTATGCAAATTGCTTGCTGCAAAGCCCTCTGGGAACTGCAATTATTGAAGAAGGTGAAATGATAGGATTAAAGATAGGAAAGGAGAAAAGCAGCATTCTGCAGTTGCTGGGAGCACATGCCCTGGAGCCGGGTTTTTAATCCTTGCAGTCCAGCAAAGCAGGCTGAGCTCTTCCCAGACAACGGAGAGTATGTTCAGCAGGCTGGAGGTGCACAGGCTATCCCGTATCACAGTCCATGGGTGCACAGTCCACATCCCGCATCACAGTCCATGAGTGCACAGTCCACATCCCCGTCACGGTCCACATCCCCATCACATCCACATCCCCATCACAGTCCATGAGTGCACAGTCCA
>NC_022014.1:16387539-16430439 GCF_000317375.1 Microtus ochrogaster | reverse complement strand
CCATCACAGTCCACAGCCCCATCACAGTCCACAGCCCCATCACAGTCCACATCCCCATCACAGTCCATGGGTGCACAGTCCACATCCCCATCACATCCACATCCCCATCACAGTCCACATCCACCTCACAGTCCACATCCCCCATCACAGTCCATGGTTGCACAGTCCGTATCCTACACCATGGTCCATGGGTATACAGTCCACAGCCCACATCACAGTCACACCACAGGGCCACTCTGATTTTCTCTGGGAGGAAGGTTGTGCTGTCTGGTCCCAGGACATCCTCCAGTGTCCATGTCCTTCTGTGATTCATTGCCCTGTGTGTTCTGCTCCAGCAATGGATGATACGGGAGACATGGCAAGGTCACTGAAGACTCTTCTACTTGTCTCACTCTAGGGAAAGCCAGCACCAGGTTGTGAAGACATTTAAGCAGTCTCAGAAGGAGGCCTTTAAAGTGTGGACACGGGTTCCTCCAAAGACTGCCATGCTAGTCAGGGAGATGGGCTATTGTGAAGCTGGGCAGCCTGATGCAGGGTTTCTAGCCCTAGAGAAATCTCAGATGGCCCAGCACACCAGCTGGGACTTCATGAGAAATTCTAAGCCAGGGCCACAGATGGACTAACCCAACAGTTCTAACCCAAAGAAATCATTAGTGTCCACAAACGTTTGTTGTTGTTTGAAGACCATCTTTTGGGCTTGTTAAGCATTAATATGCAGATGATGCAGGCGGTACTTAGGATGCAGTTATAACTGTCACTCAGGTCCGGGGAAGCTCTCAGATGAAGGGACACTGTAACTGAAAAGACAGCTTGTCAGAGGTCTCAGAGGAACAGTGTCATCCATACAGAGCCACGTGGGCCAGCATCAGATTTAATCTGGGAGATGAGGGAGTAAGAGGGAGTCATGAGCAAGGGTTTATGGTCTCCAAAACAGACATGGGTACCACAAAAGAGGTAGGTTGAGGCAGACCTTGCTCGAATCATCTCAGTGAGTCTGAGGGTGAGGGACTGTCATCTCCAGGTGCTTAGTCCTGGCTCTGGGGCAGAGAAGGAATAGTGGCCTGGAGCAGAAGACACCCATAAAGCAAGTGAGTGGAATATGGACTTACATAAGGCACGCATCTCCCAAGTGTCAGCTCTCCCTGGGAAGGATAGGTGCTCCGGGTTAGCTAGGCTTGTGGGGTATCCAAGCACCAGAAATGCAGAAGGTAAAATGCTGCCACTGTCCTGACTAGATTTAGAAACACTCAAGAAACACGCTTCTGGGAATGTCATTGAACGCATTTCCAGGGAGTATTAACTGAGGAGGGGCCCCATCCACAGTGTGGGAATTTCATAAATTGGGCTCCTACTCTGAGTAAAAAGGGGAAAAAAAATAAATAGAAGTGGGTAGGAGCCCATGAGATGCAAGTGTTCACTGCTCTCTGCTCTCTGATCTGCAGCGATGTGAGCAAGCAGCCCCGCACTCCTACTGCCACTGGTATAGGTTACCTATGCCGCCATGTCTTCCTCACCATGACATGCAAACCATGAGTCAAAACAAATCCTTCCTTTGAATTATTTCTTGTTAGGTATTTACTTGACTACAGTAAAAACAGAGATAACTTATCAGGAAGGAGTATAGGCCAGAGCGATGGGGGCCCTCCACCCACAACCTGAGACCAAAGCCACAGAGACCCTCTACCCATGACCTGAAACCAGAGCCACGGGGGGGGGGGGGTTCACCCAAGACCTGGCTTCCTGTTTCAGGGAGGCCAGGACCTAGAGGAGCAGCTCAGAGGCCCCATCTGAGGGCTCTGGGGAAGCTTGGGTCCCAGAGTGGCTCCAAAAAGACAGGGCCCTTCACTAGTCCCTGGGAAGAAGCACTCAGTGGACGTCATGCCTCCACATACGCCATTTCCTCAGCCTGACAAACACCACCCTGGAAATCTCACTTTAAAGGCGATCCATCTGAAGAGCCCCTGCCACTGTAGCAGGCGAGGTTCCCCTGCCCTTGGCATTCACACACCTAGCAGTGGATGATTCTACCCAGTTGTCTCTAGAGCTCCCTGGGAGCAGGGCCATAGTTTATTCTCCCTTGGATCTTTAGCACATGGCTCTGGGTCTGATAGACAACAAACGGCTTTGTTAAACAACTGAATCGATCAGTTGGTGAACAAGGGTGACTTTGTGTAACTCACTCTCACCCCTAGGATCTCGTTTTGTCACCTCAAATCATCATAGTCATCATCACCACCAACACCCCGTCATCATAATCACCACCATCATCACCACTACAACCACCATCAACACCACCATCAACACCACTGTCATCAACATTTTCTTTGCCATCATGGCCATAACCACTGTCACCACCACCATCACCACCACCCCTGTCTTGCCCACTTCGCAGACCATCTTTGGGATTCAGGGAGGCAAAGGATGTGGGTAACTTTTGTAACCTGACAAGGGCAGTACACGCAGGAAGGGAGTTTTCCTTAGCTCTGCTCGAACCCTGCATCACAGCTGCGCTCTCCACCAGCCCAAGTTCCAGGTTCCTTCCAAGTCCCTGGCAAACAAAGGAGAAAAGAAGCTCCCTTCACATCTGTGCCTTCCCACCTCCCTTTGTTCCTCCCCTCCCCCAACTTCCTCAACAGCATGTGACCACCCCTCTAGCCCTTTTCCCCTCCCTTTTTCTTATTCCTCTCTCTTTTCAATAAGCAAACTTGAGAAATGGTAAACGTTTCTCCCCCATTATTCAAATGGCATGGAAATTACCTACTTGGCATTCCTCTTTGACATGGAGCCTTTAATTAGCCACTGGCTCCCCATCCTGGGTGTTTCTCTGGCTCCACAGCTCCTCCACTCCCTCCCTCTCTCCATTAGCATCCTAATCAGGGAAATACAGGCTTTGGGAAGAGGGAGAAGGGTGGTGGCCTCCAAGAGGTGTGGGGGGACCTCTCATGAGCTGGCAGAGAGACCTTGGTTCTGGGGCTTGTTCCTCCAACCAACTCTCCTGTGACCTTGGACTTAATTGGAGTCACTCATAACAGGAAGTACCACTGGCTCATACTGGGGCTCTGACCCCATCCAGATCCTTTATCTCAACTATAAACACACACACACACACACACACACACACACACACACACACACACACCACCTCTAACAGGCCCACCTCACCTGGGTTTCTTCCACTCTGTCAATTCTCACAGTATACCCAGCTGACCCCAGACCATCATATAGGTCCTCCAACTCTAGGGGATGCAGGAAGGGTTCTCTCCTGTTGGGACTCTCAGCCTGGGAGGGCTCAGGTCCCTGGCTTCTCAAACCAATGATCCAGAGCACCTGCCTCCAACGGGCCCTTTGTGCACATCAACTTTCATTCTCCCAACCCCATGAAGGAAAGTGCCTGTTCTTGCTCCTCAGATGAGGAAGAGTCACCCGGGAGCATGTGATGAACAATGGGCAAGTCAGGAATGACACCCTCCCCCACATCCCATACTCCAAACAGTATTTTCTTTCACTAAACACTTTACTTCTGGGACAAGGAACACTGAACCCCGCTTTGTGTCGGGACTGAAGTGCCAGCCCCCCTCCTGTCCCTTTGTAGCTGAGTTCTCCCCGCGTCACTCACCCCATCCCCTTCAAGTGAGATCACATAGCACAGTGGCCACTATCAGAAAAGGTGAGGGAGAAGCTATATAAGTCAGTAATGTTTCCAGGAGGACCCAGGGCTCTTCTGGTACCTTCTATGTCAAGGACTCAAACTTCATCCACTTGGCTGCTCCATGTTTTTTTTCCTCATGGCCCAATGTGGCTGCTCCCATACAAGCCATAACAAGTGTATCGCAGCTAACAGGAAGGAAAAAGCTAGATGAATACAAGCATTTTCTTAATGGACACCTCCTGGAAGCCATGGATACTATTTCTGCTTGTGTTGTTCATCCAGAGTTTAATTTTGTGCACCCAGCTAGCTGCAAGGGAAGCCAACAAATGCCATCTTTATTTTGGGTAGCCATGAGCAGGGTTCACAGAGGAGAAAGAATGGTGGCCCATTGATTCTTACTATCCCCACGAGTCTTCCCAGCCTCACTTCACTCAGGAGGTTGTATGAATATTAAACAGAGCCTCTCTTTTGTTATGTGACCCGGAAATCGGTCATCATTGCTGGCAGACTGATGCCCTGCGCATTCCCTCACTCTGAATGTAGTTCTTCCAGGTGGAGTGCTTCCTCTGTCACTCACAGCCATGATTCTCTCTGACCTGCCCCCTTCTCACTATCGGCTGCCATGCTTTTCCTGCTGTTGGCTCTTTAAAGGTGGTGGTAAACCTGAGATAAAGGAAACTCCTTGGAAGCACCACGGCAGCCATTACTTCTCCTGCTGCAAGGACCGAATCCCTGACAGGAAGCAACTAGCGGGAGGGAGGGAGAGTTTATCCAGGATCCCTGTTGGGGGGCATCATCCATCTCACCAGGGAAGGCATGGTGGTGAGAGCAGTGCTAGCTGGGGCAGCTGGAACTCATCACTGTCTCACATCTCAGCCAAACAGAAGGCAGAGAACCGTCAGGAAGTGGGGCCAGACTGGAAAGCCTCAGAGTCCACCCACAGTAGCCCGCTTCTTCCATCTCCCAAAGCTTCCGCAACCTTTCAAAACAGCATTGTCAGTTAGGGACCAAGTGTTCAGATACATGAGCCTATGGGAACTTTTCTCATTCAAAACTGCACAGTCATTTTCCAGGAAGTCCCCCCACCGCCCCGTCCTTCTAAGCTGGAACCAACCAGACAGCATGGTTTTGATTAGACTGTGCTCACTGGACAGCCCCTCCTGAGCTGGCACTGGGCACTGTACGAGGCACGGGGGACATGCACATATGAAGCTAGACCTACCCTTGGCAGCTCACACTCTAGCCCCGCCAGATAGGTGGACATCCAAGTCACTTAGCAACAGGTGTCTCCATGTTTTATAAGATTTAGCATTATGTGAATTTGACACCGTGACATAAAGATATTAATAAAGTCTCACTTTACATGCAAACTATGAAATAATATGTACCATTTGCATTTTTTTGAGCATGAAGAATGTTCAAGCTGTCAGGCCTGCTGAATTGTAAACTGTGTTTGCACGCTTGCTGTGCGGCAGGGTGGCTTCAGCTCATCAACAGAAACACCGACCCACCTGTGTCAGGACTGGTCTTCCATTATGCAAGTTGCTCCGTTATACAAGGCCTGCTGGAGCATTGCACACCGTGCCACAGGTCTGGGAGTCAGAGTTCTGCCTCTGCTATCAGAGAGCTGGGATTTGGCTCCTAGTTCCTTCACTGTCATCTTGGGCCAGAAGTGGAGTCACTCTGTGCCGCGGTTTCCATAGATGTGCAGCCAAGGTGACCATGCCGAGGGCCTAGTGAGAGGACTCGGCGGGTAAGAGAGCTTGCTGCATAAGCACGAGGACCCGAGTTCAGGTCCTCAGCATTCACGTCAAAAGCCAAACTTGGCAACAGGCATCTACAATCCCAGCCCTGGAGAGGTAGAGACAGGAGGATCCTGGGCTTGGCTAGCCAGCCAGTCTAGCTGAATTAGAGAGTTCCAGGTTTGCTGAGAGATCCTGTATCAAATAAATAGAAAGTGATAAAGGAAGACCCCTGACGTTGACCTCTGACCTCCACATGCACGCACGCTCTCTCCATCCTTTGCCTGTGTCAGCCAATCTGCAGGTCTGGTGGGGCCTATGGGTCCCTTCTCAGCATCCTTCCTTTAAAAGACCAAAGCACGATGTATAGAGTTGCAGGGGAAGCCGTTTCTTCAGGCATTGTCCGCTGGGCTTTTAAAAGAAAATGCGCATTTTAGTCACATACATGCCTTTTTCTTAATGTATCAAGGGCGAGATGTAGTGGCAGGAAGCATTGAGGAATTACAGTTGTTTCTCGAGATATTTAAACCTCCGAAATAAGGCACGAAAACACCCATGATTTCTATTACCGATAAGCAGGGCTTCTGCCAATGCTATTGTAGCTTGTTGCCCACATCGACAATGAAATCCTCAATTTCACTGAAAGCTTAGCGAAAATGGAGATGTAACTCTTCCCTGGCCGAGTTCACAGGCTCCCGGAATTCTTTTCACACTCCCGTTGGATCTCCAGGATGCCAGAGGGAAATCCTTGCCACATACAAAAGCCCAGTTTCCTTCTCATAGCCCAGCGGTTAAGAACTTCGGAGCCTATCAGACTTGGTAGCCCGGGTCTGTAATCCTAGCTACTCAGGAGGCTGAGGGAGAGAGCTGCACACTCAAGGGCAGCCTGAGCTATGCAGGAAAAGTCAAGGACAGTCAGGGACACCCTGCCTCAGAGAAGTAAAAAGTGAAAAAGAAGCCTAGGGATACAGTCAGTGTTTGTGTCTGCCTAGTGTGTGGAAGGCTCTGGATTCCATTCCCAACATTTTAATTAATTAATTAATTAATAAGATGTAGCTCATTGACAGAATGCTTCTTTAGCATGCATGAGGCCCTAGGTTCAACACCCAGTATTAAAAAGAAAAGTATAGCAAAGCTAGATTTCCTCTACCACTTCACCTGGGGCAAGATCCTCCACCTACCATAGTTTCCTCAAAACCATGGGCAGGCAAAGCGGTGAGAACAGCACCTGGCATACAGTCTGTGCTCAAGTTCCCCACCCAGCTGCCTCCACGGTGGGTCTCAGCCCCTAGAGACAACGGGGCGAGGGAGCCCGAGCCTCGGCTGTATTTACTAACCGTTTTTATGTGAATAAGCACGCAGGCACAATTAGCAGAGTAATTTCAATTCTGGGGTTTGCCCGACTATAAAAGCTTCCCATGTCTCCTTCTCTGGTTTCTCTGCTAATTACAAACGTTGTTGTTCACCGCAGCTGCCATGCACCCTCATGATGGCTGCATCTAAACTGGTCATTAAAGCCAGTACAATTGGGCACCCTGACGAATTGCCCATCACACCCAGGATGAATGGAGGCAGGAGAAGGAGGCTGGCCAGGTCCTAGCTGCCCACAGGAACAGGCCTTGGAAGGGCGTGCAGATACGTGTGCAGAACTGGGAGACCCTGGGAGTCCTGGCTGGGTCAGCTCTGGTCTACGTTGCTGTGTGCCTTTCAATTACTCACTAAGCTTCTCTGGGTTGCTTGTTAATCATCTATAAAGTGGTTGGAGGAGGAGGAGGTGGGTCTAAGATGTTTTCTAGAGTTCCCCAGCCACCACCTACTGCATCTCGATTATTCTAGGTATTCTGGGACAGACAGCCATCTCTCTATACCCTGGGGCTTCCCAGGCCACCTGGCAGTGAGAAAGAGACAGAGATGGGCAGAAACTGCCATACTCACAAATATTTCACGTGGGATGTTTCCCCATACTCCCCAACCTCTCTGCTATTGGATGAGGCTACTCATACAATTCTGACCAGTGGGCTGTCAAGAAGTGACATGTGTCGCTCCTAGTCTTGGGTGGCAATAGAAATGAGCGCCCTGTGGCATCTTCCCATGTTGCGACCTGTGGTGGGAAGGGGAACTGAGCTGAGCTGCAAGCAGCCCATATCCCACCCTGCCACTAGGAGGACACTCTGCAGAAGTAACAAGCAGACTTCTGCCTGCCAGAAAGAGTCGGCCCTAGCAGGGCAGTAGTGGTGCACGCATCTAATCCCAGCGCTCAGGAGGCAGAGGCAGGTGGATCTCTGTGAGTCTGAGGCCAGCCTGGTCTACAGAGTGAGTTCCAGAACAACTAGGGCTACACAGAGAAACTCTTTCTCAAAAAACAAACTGAACAGACAAACAAAAAAAGTTGGCCCTTGCTACCATGGCAAAACCCGGCCTGCTGCACCTAATGGTAAGTATCTTCCTTACCATTTAATTCAAATCATGGGGATTTTAACCATGATTTTCCTTATCATTCAATTCAAATCATGGAGAATTCAAAATCACAGAGCTTATCTCCCGTGAGGGGTTCATCCGCTGAGACAGTGTGCCTGAGCTAATGGGAGCTCACCAACTCCAACTGGACAGGGAATGAACGAGCATGGGATCAAACTAGTCCCTCTGAATGTGGTTAACAGTTGGGGCAGACTGAGGGGCCAAGGACAATGGCACTGGGATTTGTCTCTACTGCATGGACTGGCTTTTTATGATCCTGTTCTTTTTGGATGTATACCTTGCTCAATCTGGATGTAGCAGGGAGGGTCTTGGACTTCCCACAGGGCAGGGTGCCTTGCCCTCTCTTAAGATTGGAGGGAGTGGGGAAGGGGTGTGGAGGGCGTGGGAGGGAAGTGGGAGGAGGAGAGGAAGTGAGAATTTGGACTGGTACTTTTTAAAGTAATAAAATAAAATAAAAATAATATTTTAAAAAACACAAGCCGGGCGATGGTGGTGCACGCCTTTAATCCCAGCACTCGGGAGGCAGAGGCGGGCGGATTTCTGTGAGTTCGAGACCAGCCTGGTCTACAGAGCTAGTTCCAGGACAGGCTCCAAAGCCACAGAGAAACCCTGTCTCGAAAAACCAAAAAAATAAAAAAATAAAATAAAAAAAAAGCCCACAGAGTTTTTAATAAAGTACTCTAGGGGCAGCAGTGAGTAGAGAGGAAGGCTCCTGTGAGAGACTCTGACACGGAAAACAGGGTGGGGGTGCGTCAGTCACAGAGGGTGGGCTTCCCACAGCAACTGGCTCAGAAGTCAGATGCCGTCTCCTCCAACTGCTTCCCTGCTTCCCAGCTCTGCAGCCAAGCCAGATGGCTGTAAATGCACCGCCGTCCTCAAGGTGCAAGCAGGGACCCAGGGAGACCTTTGGCTTCCGCGGGTTCCCCAGGGAGACTTTTCACATAGTGGTTTACCCAGAAGACAACGCATCCATGACAGAAGAAATCCTGTGCATTCCAGGCCTGGAAGAAAGGTCTGGGTGGGGGCTTTGCTCTGAGACCTCTCTATCCAGGGAAGCCAATGAAGAGGAGAGCGCAGGCTGGGTTCTCTCCCGCCCCTCCTCCATACCCCACCCCTTTCCTGGAGTATGAGTGAGAACTAGATTCTTTCTCACCTCCACGGGGTGCGAGAATCCCACAGAACCCTTGACACACCTGCTTGAGGTGTGATTTTATTATATAAGGAAAGAATTCGGAAGGTTCAGAATCCAACACGCAAGATTCCAGTGAGAGGACCACGGGAGGACTCTGGGATGAGGGGCGGACTCTGGGATGAGGGGCGGACTCTGGGATGCGAACGGACTCTGGGATGAGGGGCGAACTCTGGGATGGGGGGTGGACTCTCCGCCACGGGGTCTCCAGTACAGGTTGTGACATCCTCAATGTGATCACAGAGGCTCCAGATGTACAGTATTCTAGGATCCCGGGGGTCACAGCTCCAGAGCAGTCCTGGAAATAAACGGATGAGTCAGGTCACCCACCTGGCAGCCATCAAGGCTGAAGCCACAAGGGTACCATTGGCTGCTGCTTCCGGAGGTGCTGCAGAGGAACAAGTTTCCTGTCGCCACCTTTCTAGATCCTGTGTTCACACTCCCAAATGACAATTGTAAACAGCTGTCCTCATGCAATAAGTAAACAAATAAATAATAAATAAATAGTTAAATAAATAAATGGAGTGACTTTGTATCTGAAGGGCGAACACCAAGCCTCCTCTCTGGGGCCCTCTCCCAAGCCTCTGTATATTACCTCCACGTGACCGCGGCGCTGTCAGCTCTGCCACCAGAGCTCTGCGTGGCTGTGATAAACGCAGGAGGCTGCACGCTGTCTACCCCCTCGGGCCCTGCAGTCAGGGATGGGGTTGAGGGCAGAACATCCCTGGAGTCACTCCGGGATTTATCCTTGAAACTGTTTGCCTTTGTCGGGGGAGAAAACAAGCAGATGTTGATAAAGGTGAGCTTTGTAAATCAGAGCGTGTGTGTTGGCACACCGTGCCCTTTGAGGCCATCTATCAGGGTCGGGCTTCTGCACCAGCACCTGGGATGCTCTGGGACAGGTACCAACCCACCACCTTCCACAGACCCTCTCCCTGCCTCCCTTCTCCAGGAAGTCTTCCCAGACATTCCTCCTTCTTGCTCCCAACAAGCGATGGCCCTTTCTCAGCCCACTATGAGGTCGGTTTATTCTAGAATTACTTGTTTCTCTCCATCCTGTGTGAGGAGCACATTCTATCCCAGTCTAAAACCCAGGGGGAGCAAGGCCAACTACTTCCCAAGCCAGGGTCCCATCCAGGAAAGACACTGTGGAGTCTGGGAGGCTGTGAGGAATGGCCACATGGACTTGCAACTTTCTGGAGAGCAACCTGCCACTTTCGGGTGACCCTCAAACGAATCCGATGGAAGCCGACCAGGATGGGGCCTTCAGAAGCACTGAGCACTGGTCAGAGTGTGGTACTGCCCCACCCTATGCCTGCCATATGCAATTCCAGCTGGCCAG
The DNA here is from genome assembly GCF_000317375.1 of Microtus ochrogaster. Lineage (NCBI taxonomy): Eukaryota > Metazoa > Chordata > Mammalia > Rodentia > Cricetidae > Microtus > Microtus ochrogaster. Next base: position 16,420,039 of record NC_022014.1, on the reverse strand, counting down.
AGTTGGGCTGTGGACCGAAAGCTTCCAGGACACACAAGCTCAACAGAGCCGAACGTCTTGGGTTTTGCTGATGTCTTAGAAGGCAGCTAAGTCTCCCCAGCACTCAGGGAGGCCACTGCCCTCACCAGCTGTGGAGGGATGGTGCAGATGTACCACTTTATGGGAAGGTTGGAAACAAAGCCAGACTCAGCATGCCGATGGGAAGCAGAGTGTAGTCTCCCAGCCTCTGCAACAGGCAGGTGTCGTGAGGCTAAATACCGGCTGGGACCCTTTGCTTCCCCAGTCTGGGCAGCAGCTAGGGAAGCAGGGCTGCTGCTGTGTTCTCAGAACTAGAATATGACTCAGTGAGGAAACCTCTTTGGGTTCTGTGGGGTATGGGAACTGCTGGGACCTTCCTCAACCCTCACTCCCATGAAGGGACCTACTGGGTCAGTTGACAGCCCATTACTACAACGAATACCTAAGATAGCCAACTAATAAAGACTTCAGCCCATGGTTTCAGATGCTCTGGTCCATGATCAGCTGACTCATTCCTTTTGGGTCTGTGGTCTCTCATCGTGGTGGGAGGATGTGGCAGAGCACGCCGTGACAGCAAAACCCCTCACCTCATGGCCGAGGAGAGGAAGAGAAAGAGATGAGAATCTCACAAGGCTCTTTAAGGACCCCACCCTCAGTGACCGAAATACCTCCCATTAAGACCCACCTCTTAAAGGCTCTACCTCCTCTGGTACAGCACCCTGTGGACCCAGCCTTTAACACACAAGGATGTAGGAGACATTTAAGCTTCAAATGCGGCAGCCACATACAGGGGTCCAGTGGAGGAAGGACTCTAGCTTGCCTAGGGAAGCTTCAACAACTTCAGAAATCCATCACCCGGAACCTTGTTGCCAGGGGTCCTGAAGTCACTCAGCCCCATCACAGCAGACTTCCTGGTGCCTTAGAACCCAAGTATCCCACGACGAGATAAAGGGGTGAGGCTGGGCACCTTCTTCCCAGTCCCAGGGCTTAGACAGACACAGGAGCCACACCAGGAACAATGTATGACATCCGGGTTCCAAATGCAAATGGGGAAAACCAGTTCTGGCTCCCAGTTCACCCCAGCTGTGTTCTTGGAGCCTGGCAAGCCACCACCTCTTGGATCGTCACTGTTCATATAGAAGTCGAGGAGGGGTAGTCTCCAGAACACCGGTGACACTGTGTCCCAATTGAGGCTTCACCTCAGAGTCTGCTGCCCCAGTAGGGTGTGGACCTGGCCTTGCTGGAATGCTAGCGCTCACCGAGATCCCTCTGAAAGCATGCTTTGGTGTCCGCAAGGAAGCACCAGTCTGGGTGGGTGGGATTCTCAGCAAGAACGCAGCAGTCTAGTGGAGTGTGGGCAATGAGGGGCACGGGGATCTGGAGTCTAGATCTCAGCAAGCCCAACGGAGGGGTAACGAGACAGGAAGTCTTGATGAGTAGAGTGTCCAGAGGAGCCCAGGGACCAGACAGTCCTGATTCCCTTAGGACCTTGAGCTCTCTCTGCCGGAAAGGGAAAGAAATGTCAATGACAAAAAGAATGTAGGAGGAAACTAGATGGCAGAGGATTTGGTGGGTGCTGGACACGCAGACATTGCTGGACACACAGACATTTCATCTCCACAGCCTGGGAATACTGTGATGACATTTGTCATGTAGATGAGGAGACACTGAGGCTCAGAGAGGTCATATGACATGCCCAAGATGAAGGAACTAGGGCATGGCAGGGCCAAGACTCAAACTCCAACTCATGTGGTCTTTCTATGAGTTCTCTCCAGTGATAGGGAGCCCAGGAGACAGCTTAGCCCAGGCTGCCCTCTGTGTACTCAGCAAGTTTTTCTCCTTCCCTGTCTCACCCAGCTTCTTCCTGCCTTGCACCCAAGATGTTCCCATAGCCTTGCCAACAATCGCATGTTCCCCCAATTCTGAGACAGAAAATGGAGCCACCTTGAGCTTCCTATAGGACATTCAGCAGCCACCAGACTGGGCATCAGAGCTTCTACTCTCCTGTCCCTGACAATGACAGGATTTGGGTAGATCAGAGGTTAGGGAGCAGAGGCACAAAGGTACCAGGGAGCAGAGGCTCCTAGCCTCTAAGGACCATAGAAGTGAGCTCTTGGAGTGACCTCTCCCGCTGCCAGATCCTTTTAACAGACCTTTTTTCTCTCTCTTTTTTTCTTTTCTTTTAATATCACCATGTAGCCTGGCTGGCCTGGAATTCACTATGTAGACCAGACTGGCCACAGACTCACAGATACACGTCACCCTGGAACTGGAGTTAACAGGGTTGTAAGGTGCCATGTGGATAATTGAAACTGAATCCACATCCTCTGCAAGAGCAGTAAGAGCTCTTAATCACTGATCCCGCTCTCCAGCTCCTGGGTAGTAACATACTTTTCAAAAAATGTGTGAATACCTTTGCCTTTCTGCATGACTTGGCCCTGGAACCCTGACTAGGACACAGGGGAAGAAAGGGAGGACAGAAACACAAACACACATTCCGAAAAGCTGGGATCTGCCTGGCTGTATGCTCTGATGGAGATACAATAACGGCATCAAGCTGGAACCCAGAAGGCAGGTTTGCTGTACCCAGCTGAACAGGAGGCAGGTTTAGCTTGTCTTAGCAGGAGATGGCTGTAAATCAGTGGTTCTCAACCTTCCTACGGCTGCGACCCTTTAATACGGTTTCTCATGTTGTGGTGACACTCCAACCATAAAATTGTGTTTGTTGCTACTTCATAACTGTAATTTTGCTGCTGTTATTAATCATAATGTACATATCTGTGCTTCCCAATGGTCTTAGGAGACTCCGGCGAAAGGGTCACTCTACCCGAAAAAGGGGTCACAACTCACAGGTTGAGAACCACTGCTCTAGAGGAAGGGTCGGGTGGTGACCATCCTGGAGGAGGAAGCTGAAGGTTTCAGGTTTTGCACACACTGTCCACCTTTGCACACAGACCAGAGGAAGGCTTTGCCCGTTCCCCTGCCGAGCTGTTGAGGTCATTGACATGGTATTCGTATTGTCTCCATTTCACAGGTAAATAAATTGAGACTTGGGAGTCTGACCTAGATCACTGTGATGGTTTCATTGTGAATAGTCTCCTAGGTTCATACGCTTGAATGCTTACTCCCAGTTGGTGGAGCTGTTTGAGGAGAATTCAGAGGTGTGGCTTTGTTGGAGGAGGTATGCCACTGGGGGCAGACCTGACACTTTTCCCAGTTAGCACACCGGCTCCCTCTATCCCTCCCTCTCTCTCTTACTCCCTCCCTCCCTCTCTCTACCCTTCAGTGCCCCCCCCCTGTTGTTATCACAACATGTAAGCTCTCAGCTACTGCGCTGCCTGCCTGCTGCCATGCTCCTGCCACGCTGGTCATGGACTCACCCTGTGAAACTGTAGACAAGCCCCCCAATAAACTCTTCTTCCATAAATTGCCTTGACCACAGTGTTTCTTAACAGCCAGAGAAAAGGCACTACGACAGTCATACAACCAGCCAATAGCAAAACTGACACCCCACCCATCCATAGGGTCACTAGTTACAACTGATTGTGACAAGGGTCATAACCAAGAAAAGGTCACAGGGATGGGAAGGCTTCCTGGAGGAGGTGGCTTCTGACCTGAGGCTAGAAACAGTGAGGCAACATGGAGGTGCAAACGTTAAGGAGGGAGAGACAGGAAAGTGTATTGACTAATATCCCAACAGCACTTGATGCCGACTCCCTACCAACACCCCCACCCAGTGCCCCTGAAAACAGAGCATCCAGGGCCGCCTCTGAACTGCCTCCAGCTGCGGGTTCCAGGACGAGAGACAAAGTGGGAGGAAAGAGGCAGGGAGGACAGAATCACACGTCCAACCAAGCTCTGGCTAAACTTGAAGAAATGGAATGAGGAGACTCCAGGGACAGAAGCCAACAGAGCAGGGAGGAGGCACGCGGGCACAGCAGGGGTGCGGGTGGGGCATCCCGCTCTGCACTCTAGGTACCCCAGTCCTGACCCACACTGCAGAGCGCAGCAGGGCTGTAAACAGCTATGTAGGGAGCATATTTATTGGTGTGGGAAACTGCCCCCATATATTTCAGGTGAAACGGCAGGTTGCAATATAATCCATATGGTGCGATGCCGTTCTCATAGGAGAAAGATATCCTCGTGTAAGTCTAAAAAGATATACACCCAAGATTTCCACCATGGTTATCTCTAGGTGGTAGATTGTGGGTTTTTATCTTCTTTACACTTACCTGCATTTTCTAATTCTTCCACAAAAGCAGACATTATCTGGGCTGGTGCACAGGCTTTTAAAAAAATAAGGTAAATACATCTAGAATTTGAGCAGGTATTGTAGCCAGGAAAAGAAAGGGCTACAATCTGATTGCAGGAGGTGGGGGAGAAGGGAGGGGAGTACAATACGTTGGGAGTAGGGAGTGGGGGGGGCTCCTTTAGGATAGGGGTGGAGGGAAGGGAGGGGAGGATTCAGCCAGAGGGGAGGGTGGGGAGATCATAAGGATGAGGAAGACTTAGACAGTAATTTGTAAGTTCCATCTTCTGCTCCCCCATCTCCTCATATGTGAGGGGTGCTGTCTAGAAGCCCACAGCTACCTGAGAAGATGCAGAAAAGGTGTGTGGAGGAGGGGATGAGGTGTCATGGCATGCCAGAGGAATGCGGACTTGGAAGCTAACTTGGGGTGTGCGAGAAGCAGACAGAAGTGGACCTAGGCAGCAGCCCAAGAAGAATTGTCAGGTGAGTTTCCAGGGTGAAGCGGGAAGCAGATAGCCTGACATGCCCTGAGATACATATGGCCCAGGGGTTAATTCAGATCCCCCTGACTGGCAGCTGAAGAATTAGCTCTAGGACTAGTGGCCAGAGGCAGAGCCAGGCGGAGCAGGAAGCACCCTGCTCTTCCCAGCCTTCTCTGAAGTCACACAGGTGAGGCCAGTCAAAGCCACAGTGGTGACTGCCTGCGTCACACTGGTGTCTAATATTCTCCATACCCCATTCTCCTTTGTCAGGAGCAAAACACTTAAAACAGCCAGGGCTCTCCTTAACTAGGGAACAGGCTGCCTTAAAGAGTAAGGGGTCTCCTTCCCCTGGAGTTATTCAGACAGGAGCTGGACCCCTCAAAGGGTACATCAGAAAAAGCCAGACTCTTTCCATTCCAGTTCTCCCATTCCAGAATTCCTCAGACTCCAAGACAGCAGATCTTAGGCAGAAATTTGGAAGACCCATATTTCCCTGTTCCCATCCCACTCTTCACAGACCTGTACCTAGGGGAAGTGGGTCCATCTACAGCTCCCAGCAAAGAGCTGGGTCAAAAAGAGGAGTCTATCTGTCTGCAGGGGGAGATGAGATGGAGCAAGGCACTCTTGGAGGAAGTGCTGGTTTCTGGGAGAGAAAGCAAGGGGCTCTGAGAGGAAGCGAGGGTCTCTGGAAGGAAGTGACTTCCTGGGAGGAAGCAAGGATCTGAGGGGGAAGTGAGAGGGCTTGAAAGGCAGGTCACATCTCCGGTGAGAGGTGCAGGTCTCTAGGCAGCAGTGAGGCTCTCTGGGCCTTTGGGATTTGCCACTGGGCTGGGGACCTGGGGGAGAAAATACCACAGGAAGAGAAGCAGAAGTTATTCTGCTCCAGGCATTCAGGGAGTCCCAAGGTCCCGGGGATCCTTGCGTAATGAAACTTTAACCCATCACATTGGTGATGGTGAGGAGACAGAAGGTCCTGGGCTGATGAGGAGGGTTAACGTTGGACGCTGAACCCCAGCACCACAGTTTGCTGTTAACAGAGAGAGATTTACAGGGACGATGACTTGGGCTTGCTCTTAGGGAGGGTTCAGTCTCTAAAACAGGGGAAGAGGGAACTAGGAGGCAGGTGGGGGATCCGTGCCTCTGGGTGGCTGCAGACAACATGTCGGTGCGGACCCCTATGCTGAGGCAGGGTCTCTCCTCGGCCTCTCAGGTCCTTCCTCCACCTATCCATCTAACACCCAGTCTGGCCCTGACTGCCTCTGGCTCCTGTTGAGTCTGAGCATCCTGAAGCTGTTATTCTTTTTAAAAAAATGCTGCAAGATCCCTGCGGCAGTAGGCAGCAGAAATGCTGTAGGTCCCAAATGGTGGTAGCAGGCCATGTGGTGGCAGGCAGAGGGCTCTAAGAGCAGCCAGTCCCAGGCAGAAATGGCTGCCAGTCCCAGAGCGGCGGCCCGAGCGGTGGTGGTGGACCATGTGGTGGCAGACAGTGGGTCCCAGGCAGAGACGGCTGCTGGTCCCCGAGCAATGGCTGGTTCCAGGCAGGGAGACACATGGCGGGCGGGCAGAAGACAGAAACATGGATAGACACGACATGCAGGGTGAGGTTGAATGTTTATTCAGGGGGTTATGGAGGAGGAAGGGTGAAGGGGGGACAGAGAGAGAGAGAGAGAGAGAGAGAGAGAGAGAGAGAGAGAAGAGGAGAAAGAGACAGAGAAGGGGGGAAGCAGAGAAGTGGGGAGAGAGGCAGAAGTGAAGCTGCCTCTCTGAGAGGAAGATGGAAAAAAGAGTGAGCTCAGGCCGGAAGCTGAAGATCAGCCTGCCTCAGCAGATGGGGAGGGGAATGGGTGTGGCTTGTCTCTTAAAGGGACCAAAATCATAACAGAAGCCATGCAGTGACGTGAGAGAGAGGACAGGTACTCGTGTCCTAGGCTCCCTTCCTCCAGGGCCACCTTCAGCCAGCATGACACAACCTTGGCCATTTTGACTTCTGGCTACACTCTCTCTTCTCTGTCCCTCACCACCTAAGTAGTATCAGCTCCATCACAATACACCTGTCACTAGCCCTGTCCCACCTGGTAGGATCACACACCCACACCCTGCCCACACCTTGACAAATTGTTCCTTTACTAAAACCCATACCGGAATTATAATAATGTGTTCACGCCATCTGGCTCCTGCCAGGGTGCTGACTGATGCGCAGGATCCCTAATCAGACGAAAGAATTAAGCAATTTGTCCTCTCTGTGTGGCACAATTAAGACGGTGGTTCCGCAGAATGTGAATCACAATCACTTTGTCAGGCTGGGAAGACGGCTCGGGAGGTCAAAGCACCAGCTAACGAAGCCCGATGACCTGAGTTCAAAGCCTAGAATCCATGTAAAAAGCTGGATGTGATGGTGCCCAGCTGTACACCCCAGCACTCCTATGGAGAGATAGGAGGGGGAGACAGGACAACCGCCCAGAAGCTCATAAGCCAGCTACCTTCAAGCACATAGCCCAGCAGCAGAAACAACAGAGGAAGTGCTTCAGCAAGGTGGGAAGTGAGAACCAGCTCCGGAAAGCTGTCCTCTGACCCTACACGCATGCCCCAACACACGGACACACGCACATACACACTTCCTCTCTCTCAATTAAAAAAGTTAATTCATAGAATCATCGTTGTCAGCCTTATTCCATTTCAGTACTAAACAATATTATTGGCCATGGTGTGGCTCATAGCTCACAACTTCCAAAACCTTTCCTCCCCATGCCTACTTGTTATCAGGGGAAACTGAGTCCCAGAACTACCCAGAGTCACAGTCAAACAGAAAGCCAGAGGACCCAGATCCTCGCCAGGTGCTTTCCCTGAGCTGAGCACCTAGCTGGGCCTTTCAGCCCCTTCCCTGTCCCCCTGCTTGGAGGAGGCGGACCCTGGGAAAATGATGAGGTTTTTATAGATTCTGTGGTAAGTAGTTAATAACTCTCCAGGCATAGATCTGTGTGCTTCACGTGGACTGGGAATAACTCACAGTAAAATATGACTTACCATTTATCACACTGACGGGTAATAAATGCTTCCCAGTGAAATCTGGGCCCCAAAATGGGGGTGGTGAGAGCAGCTACAAGATGAGGCTCCAGTCTGGATGCTGGAGATCAGATCAGTGGTAGGGGGATTTAGGGTGCGCAAGTTCAACCCACAGAGGGAACAGTATCCAGGCACCAGAAAAAGTTTCATTTTTCAGTGTTGGGGATTGAACGTGAGGCCTCACACATGCTAGGCAAGGGCTCTGCCATGGACACATCTCCAGGCCTGTCTCGACACAGGGTCTCACTAAATTGCCTAGGCTGTCCTTGAACTTGCAACCTTCCTGCTTAATCTCCCAAGCAGCTGGGATTAATGAGCCTTCCAGGAAACTCGGAAGCTTTCCACACCGTGGTAAAGTCCCTGGACTGAACTTAGCTCCCCATCAGCTTTGTCACGTTTCTAGAGCTCTCATTCCTCCCTTCTAGAGCCAGGATATCTCAGGGGCAGTGAGGCCTATTCTAGAGGTCCAGGCACGTGTCCTCTGCCTGCCTTATCCTGATGAGTTGCTGTTACTCCTAGTCACTATGCTAATAATTGGCCCTGTGGCTTGCTTTCCTATCTTCCCCAGCATCTAACAGTCATTGCAGCTTCCCTAACTCAACATCTGCCGCATGTCATGAGCATTTGCTCGTGTGCTCAGGACATTCACACTAGCCCTGGCTGGCCCTAAGATGACAGCAGGGACACACGGGGATTGAGTGACCAGTCCAGGGTCTCATTGGGATAGATAGCACAGTGCCTCCGGTCTTCTCACTGACCCTGTCTGCTCTCTATCTCTTTCTAGATACTATCTCAGTGTGGACCCTGCGGATACTGAGACAAGGGTTGAGGACACAAAGCATAGTCTGTTTAGGAAGGAGAGAGGCGTGTGGGGCAGGGAAGGAGGGAAGCCAGTGAAGAACAATAAGCAGGTTATACCCAGGCACTCAAGGAGCTCAAGGGAATGGTGCAGGCCTCAGCAGAGAGGAAGCCAGGGTGCATCCGCAGTCACCAGTCAATCACTTACTAGTAGAGGGTGTTCATTCACTGTGTGGTGTTTTGAGTAAGAAATGCCCCATAGCCTTGAGCCTTTGAATACTTCATTGCCAATTGGTGGCTCAGTTTGGGAATTTTAGGAGGTAGAAGAAGTGTGTCACTGGAGGTGGGCTTAGAGAATGCAATGTAATTTCTAGTGTGCTCTCCCCCACCCACCCACCCCTTCGCTTCCTGTTTTATGCTTATGGTTCAAGAAGATGTGAGCTCTTAGCTTGCTGCTTCAGCCACCTTGCTTGCTGCTTGCTGTGCCTCTGCCTTGCCTTCATGGACTCTAACTCTGGGGCCATAAGCCAAAATAAACCCTTTCTTCTAAAGCTGCCTTGATCATGGTCTTCAGTCACAGAAATAGAAAAAGAACTGAGGCACCGTTGTGGGACCGCAGGTTCCAGGAGCCTGAGGAAGTCTGCAGAAGCTTCTCAGATGGCAAACGGAAAGTTTGCAGTCACTGTGCCCATGTACATGGAAACAATAAATGCCGTGAGGACCTGGGGGGACCCCCAAAACATCTACTGTGCCCCTCCTACTATTCTCCCCCTTGGCCCGACCTCCTCCAGTCCATCTTCCTGGAGGTACGGTATACCTCCAACTCTGCGGAAGAGAACGGGGTGGGAGCTGAGGACTGGGGAGCAGCCTAACCGGTGCAAAGGCAGAGCTGCCAGGCCTAGGTAGGGCCTCAGACCTCACACTAGACACAGGAAAATGACTGGACACATTAGATGTTCCAAGAACTGACTGTACTGGAAACAAACACATCTCCTCAGCCGACACTTCATGTAGTGGGAATCGGGAGCCAGAATTCAGTCCTGACCCGGCCACTTACTCTGCACCGTAAGGACTCGGAGGCTCTTGGCTATGAGCACTGGGGATGAGGGCCTTGTCCCAGAATAAAAAGACATACAAATGTGAAGAAGGCAATCGCCCCGCAGCCCGATTCTCTGCGTTTCACCTGGAAAGCATGGCCACTTCGTCCTGGTCCCCTCCATTCATGTCCTTTATTGGAAGAAAATATTCCGTAACAATTCCAAGAGCTCCATGTAGGAGAATAACCCTCAAGTCATCCTCCACAGCACGAGAGAGCCGCTCTCCACCCTTTCCCGTGAAGAACTGCCTATGCCCCCACTCTGCAGACTGACTTTGTACAGCCCAGGCCTCTCCATCTCTGGCACAAGTCTGCCTCCCTAGCTTCACTGAGATCTCTCGAGGACTGTCAGAATCATATTTCATTGCTCGTACACGTGTGCATGCGTACATACAGTACACAGACACGGACGTTTGAAAGCCCAGGCCTGGCTCCAACCTGGCTCACTGTAAGCCTTGTCAGACACATGGCTAAAAGATTAAACAGAAAAATCAATTAGTGAGTGGGGCTGAGACCCAAGAGTGAAACTTCAGACCAGCAGTCCCAAAAGAAGATGAACTCAGATGAACTCAATTCAGCAAAACTCAGAGATGGAGTTTCTTCCTCCTCCTGGCTCCTTCTTCCTGGCCGGAGAAGTCCAGGGCTGCCTCCTGCTGTTTAATGCCAATACCCTGCAAAGGGGTGTGAAGGGATCCCCCTACCAGAGGTCACAGGGACAAAAGTTCAGAAAGTAGAGGTCATTCCCTGCATCGGAAGCTGAACATTCTACTATACTGAAAAACTCCAGGACCAAAGCTGCTAGCCCCTGGCTGTTCTTGACGCTCCTTCTTGACCAGCCCCATCCCATTGTCCCACCCCACCCTGATCAGAAGATAGACCAGGGTGTGTGAGAAGCCATTTCCTGGCTCCATAAAAGCTACTGGGCAAATCTGTGACAGGACAAGTACCTGAGCTATGGGTATCCTCCCCTAGCACCAACCTGTGGACCACTCTGCTCCTGCCTTGTCCAGACAAGACATTGATACCCAAAGGCCAACAGGGATTTTCTCCAGCAGGCAGAGAGGCAGCCCTGCTCCCTGCCGCCACTCCAGATCTAAAACAAAGAGCGATAAACAATTTGTGGCATTTCTTGCCTGTTGGAGTGGATTTCTTGCTTACTGAGGATATATGAGCTTCTGAATAATTAAGCACAACACTCAGCTTCTGTGACCCAAGACTCCAAAAAGGCACAGTGAAGCAGAGGCCAGAATTTTCCATCAGCAGCCAGCCAAGATTCCAGGAAGCAGGAGCCTCTCTGCTGAGGACCAGACAACCCTCGGCTTTGCCTGCAGCGAAGAGTCAAGCTGAATCACTCAAACACCTCCATCCCCATGTGAGGGAGAAGAGGTTCCAAGAGGGGCCTCACCCAGGGCTATCCAAAGCCGGAATACCTGGGAAATGGCCAAGAGTTGAGAGGTAAACCCCAGTCTTGTGGGGAACTTGACTCCTCAACTTCCCAGCCCAGCTGCCCTGGACAAGTCACTCTACCCCCACAGTGGCACCTTCTTCCCCAGTCACAAGAGACTGGCAAGAGCTAGCATGACATTGGTCATTGTAACCTGTGAACAGAGGAAAGGAAAGGGAGAGAAGAGGAGTCCGGGGTGGATTTCAGAAAGAGGCAGGGTTGGACTACAGACTTCCTGTCTCGGAGGTCTGGTGCTTTGTTCTTTCTCCTTCTCATCTCCTCTTCCCCCAAAAGGACTAAAGAATGCATTCGGAAAGCTACAGAAAATAACTAAAATCAAGCTAAGTGCCAACTTCTGAGGAGTCACAGAGCTCGGAGAAAGGCAGCGGGTGGTGCAGCCTCTAGGAAAGCATGCTGTTAAAAGTTGCCAGGAACCGGAAGCAGGTTGCATCTCGGGGCTGTGAGTACAGGTTACCTACCCCAGCACCACCAGCCACTTACTGTAAACCACCAGATGCTAAACTCCTTACAAGATTCCACCACCTCTGGTATGATCGTCCTCCTTTTATAGCGTGAGGAAACTGAGCCCCAAAAGGTTAATGAATGTCACTGAGGTCACAGAGATAATAGGTAGAGAAGCCTGAACTGAAACATTGCCCAGCCTCCTAACCCTCTCTGCGCCATTAGAGCAGTACAGGAAGTCTCTCTGAGTCTCCCTGCACTGCAATGACAGCAGAGAGGCCCGTGCAAGCATCCAGATTTATAGCTTATAGAAGATATTAAAACACACACACACACAGCCCTTTTCTGGCCCCTGCCCCTAGAAACAGCTAAGAGGAAGAACGGTGTGAAATAGCTTCTCTGATTTAGCCTCTCTAGACCACATAGACAGTTGTACAAATCTGCCAAGGAGCTGGACTGTGGGGGCAGGTATTGGTCCTGCACTGATAGATGCCCCCCAGGAGTCAAGCAGTTCGCTGCCCTTGTCCAGCACAGACTCTATTCTGCCATCCTGCCCTTTGCTCTGAGAACCAGGCCTCCCCCAAGCATCTTTGTTCCCCTGCTCAAGATCATTAGAAGCCCACAGAAAATGCTGGTTAGGTAGGAATTTCAGGGTCCAAGGCAGGATCAACCCCCCCTCAACTGAGGGCTCAGGTCCTCAATTTCTTCATTTCAACTTCCAGCAGCCTCCCCTTCAGGTCACTTCTTTCTGAACTGAGCCTTGAAGCGCCTCAAGAACCAAGTGGGATGAACTCTAATGAGGTCCCATTCAGTCATCTGTAGCACACAGTTAGAGGCCGGGAGACGAATGTCTTCCTGAGCTCACAGGATACGCGAGGAGCAGAGCTCAGCTGAGTGCAGACCGTCCTGCGCCTGGCTAGTTCTTCTTCCCCAGTTCCCCTCCAGCTCCAAGCTGAACTAGGCAACCATTCCAGGATGCCCACTGGGCCACATGAACCCTGAGCTGCAGCCAAGGTGCTCTGTCTGCCAACTGCCTAGGTGTCCTCTACAGGAAACTAACCAGCCGGGGCCTGAACATAAGCCCCAGGTAGGTCTGCCCTCACACTCCAGCTCTGCACGGTGCTAGGAATCTCTCTGCAGGGCAGTGCTGTGGGAGAATGCTTTTGTACACTGTAAAAATTTGTCACTTGTATTGTTTTAATAAAACACTGATGGCCAGTAGCCAGGCAGAAAGTATGGGCGGGGCAACCAGAGTAGGAGAATTCTGGAAAGAGGAAAGGCTCAGTCTGCAGCCAACACCCAGATGCAGAGGAATCCAGGCCTTACTGATAAAAGGTACCAAGCTATAAGGCTAAACATAGGTAAGGATTATGGGTTAATTAAAGTTGTAGGAGCTCATTCATAATAAGCCTGAGCTAATAGGTCAAATAATATATATATGTATGTATATATATATATGTATGTATGTATATATGTCTCTGTGTGTTTCTTTGGGACTGAACGACTGAACTGTGGGACCAGGCAGGACAAAACTGCTATTTACGGAGCAGCCTTGAATACAGTCATGGGAAGCAGTCCTCATTCATTGGCACAGTGTCTATGGGTTATGAACCAAGACCCAGTTTTGCCATAATCCCTATAAGCCAAGATTTCTCTCAAGACAGAAGCTCAAGGTCAAGGAGAGTCTGTTAGCAAGACTGAAGTCATGATCTTTGACATCTAGAGACAACATACTATGAAGTTAGGCCTTACTTTTCTTATTGTATTCATATACACACACTTGACACACATACCTGGGAGTTTTTGAGACAGGGTCTCACTAATTTAGCTTTGCTGGCCTCAGACTTGTACAGATCCACCTGTCTCTGGTATACACCATCATGCTTGATCTAATATATGCAGTATAGCATGGTTAGATGTATAGCACAAGTTATACAATGCAATGGAGATCCTGGAATTTTCTAGCATGAATAAACAAAATTGCCTTTTGCAATTTCTTCTGTTACTTTGACCCAATGAACAAATACACAATGCACTGGTATCACAGTCTTTAGTAACCTAATCACAAAGGAACATTTCTTCTTGTCTGTTGGATTCTGTCAACTGGGTCCAGCCCCAATTCTGAGTGGCAGGACACAGGGGCATGGCTATCAGAGACAGGGGCCTCCTATCAGCCTGCCAGCCACAGCCAAGGCTAGCTTGTGATGTGGGAGTGTCATATATCAATCTGTTGGTTTCATTGGTTAAGCAATAAAGAAACTGCTTGGCCCTGATAGGTTAAAACATAGGTGGGAGGAGTAAACAGAACAGAATGCTGGGAGGAAGAGGAAGTGAGCTCAGAGACGCCATGCTCCCCTCTCCCGGGCAGATGCGAGATGCAATAGCTCTGTTCTCTGGGGCACACGCGATGAAGCTACAACCCAGGATGGACGTAGGCTAGAATCTTCCCGGTAAGCGCACCTAGCTGTGCTACACAGATGATTAGAAATGGGCTAAATTAATATGTGAGAATTAGCCTAGAAGAGGCTAGATAGAAATGGGCCAAGCAGTGTTTAAATGAATACAGTTTGTGTGTTGTTATTTCGGGGCATAAGCTAGCCAGGCGGCCGGGGTGCTGGGGACGCAGCCCCGCCGCTCATATTACAACAAGCTTGTGTCCCTGGCCATGCTCCTTTGCCTCTCTGAGTGTCAGTTTCCTCCTCTGGGATCCTGGGGACTGATATTCTGTGCTCAGCAACAGGCATGCAGAAAGAGCTAAAGAAATGGTAGAGAAGCCTTTAGTTCTAGCACTTGGGAAGCAGAGACAGGCAGATCTTTGTGAGTTTGAGGCTAGCCTGGTCTACAAAGTGAGTTCCAGGACAGTCAGGGCTACATGGTGAGAACTTGTCTCCAAAACAAACAAATAAAGGAAGGAAGGAAGGAAGGAAGGAAGGAAGGAAGGAAGGAAGGAAGAAAGAAAGGAAGGAAATGGTGGTGTGTGTCACCCTAAGAGGCTGAGAAGGTAGGGCAAGGTCAGGTTGCATGAAGCTAGTACTTACGAGGAGATGGGTGAACCTGAACACAGGTCATGAGTGGAGCATCTTCCAAGTCTGGGAAAATAGTTTGATTAATTGGAGGGTAGAGGCAAGAAAAAGCAGGGAATCTGCAGGGGTCAACTTGAGAGCCCCAGAGGACTTCATAGAGCTCAACTAACCCTATAACTACAGGAGGAAGGTCAGAAAGGGTCCCATAGAGATAGGGCTTCAAGTCTTAAGGAGCTGATCCCTCAGCAGGGAGCCAGTGCTGGGTCCTTTCATGCTGCTCACCTTCTCGACATGTCTTGTGGCTCTCTGCGATCTAGAAAACTTCAGGTACCACCCACCAGTGCTTAGCAAAGGATGGTACCTAAGAGGCCAAGGATCTTCCTAGAAATTTCTACATGACCAGTACATTAGCAACATGAATCAGACTACAGCTAGACGTGCTAGGCTGGAATATGAGCCACAGAGCAGGAAAAGTGCCGAGTCCTCAGCCTCTGGAATTGTGCGCAGAAGGGGTGTGTGTGTGTGTGTGTGTGTGTGTGTGTGTGTGCGTGTGTGCATGTGTGCACTTGCGCATGCAGTTCTATGGAGACCCCGCTCTGAAGAGATGAGAAACTGATCTAGTCAACCCTCCCATTCTACAGATGAAGAATTCTCGGGTCTCAGGGACTCTTCCAGGCATAAGACCACTCCCAAGGGAGCCAGGGTGAGAGGCCAGGGGAGCCCATTCCCTACCTTTGCCCGCGCAAGCTTAGGCTGCATGTTCTCTTAACAAAGTAATGAGATATCCAAATAGTCCTTAATTATCTCACAGAAGAACCACTTTAATAGGTCGCATGAAACTTAAAGGATTTTTAATAAAAAAAAAAAAATCTGGTGCCCTTTGGGGCTTCAGCCCACTCCACAGGCTCCCCTTTGTGAGTCCCCCTGAACCTGGAGACAGCACATTTGTCACCGTTTCATTAGCAGCTGTGGTGCCTGTGTTATTTATGAGCTTGCTATTCATTGAAAATCGTATTTTTGAGGGGGAAGGGATGAGGTTTATTGCAGAGAAGAAGCCTCGGCAAGAAAATTAGTGACATGTCAAAATACTCAATTCCATGATCCCAGACAAAGTGAATGGGTACACTGTCCTCCGGGTGTCAAAGCATACGCAGATGCCACATCTGAGGGTGGCGGCTGTTGGCAGCTCCTGGAGGCTCTGCCAACCTCAGGAAGGGACAGAGGTTTGTAGTATTGTCCTCTAAATCTGACCTCTGACCTCTCCTCAAGCCTGTTTGCTGTTGTTTGTCTAATTTTATTTATTTTAGGGGTTTTTGTTTTGTTGTGGGAGTCTCTCTCTCTCTCGTGTGTGTGTGTGTGTGTGTGTGTGTGTGTGTGTGTGTGTACTGTGTATTCATGTGGACATGCACACGGCACCGCCCATTGGTGCCAATTCAGAGGGCAACTTCAAGAGCAAGCCATTGCCTTCCCACCATTTTTGAGACAGGACCTCTGCTTTGTTGTCTGCCACCGTGTACCCAAGGCCACCTGAATGTTCAGGGATTCTCTTGTCTCCCCCATCTCGCTAGGGGTGCTGAGATTACAGATACATGCTGCTGCATCCTGCTCCATGGGTGTTCTGGAGATTCAAATTCAGGTTTCCATGCTTGCAAAGCAAGTGATCCACCCCCTGAGTCATCTCTCCAATCGTGGTTCCCAGCCCTATTTTCTTTTGTGCTTTTGTAGATTGCACTCACTTATTTATTATGGGAGGGAGCCCACATGAACGTGTGTGTGTGTTTGTGTGTGTGTGCGCTCACCCCAGCCCACATGAAGAGATCAGCAGGCAGCCTGTAGAAGTCAGTTTTTCTCCTTCCTCAGCATGGGTTCTGTAGATTGAACTCAGGTTGTTAGGCCCAGCAACAAGCACCTTTACCTACTCGGCTATCTTGCCGGCCCTTTTGTGGTTTGTCTGTTTGGAGTTCTTTTGAGACAATGTCCTGTGTAGTCCATGTTGTCCTAAAAATCAAACTATGCAGTTGAGAATGAGCCAGAACTTCTCATCCTCCTGCCTCTACCTCCCAGAGCTGAGATTACAGGTGTGCAGAACCAAGGCTGGCTTTTGTGCAGAGCCAAGGATCACACCCGGGCCTTTCTGGGTGGGAGGCAAGCACTCAGCCAACCGAGCTGCATCCCCATCCTCCAAGCCCCTGTTGTGTGATTTGAAGTAATATATGCATGGGTTAAAAACACTACCCTGCTAACGGCTCTTACTCCACATCCAGTTCCCTTGGGCAGCCACATCTAACTTTTTAAAATGTCTTGTCCTGTCTTTGCCTCCATTTTTCCCAATAATATTCTTCTCCCCATATTTCTTGATTCATCAATTTGAGACACAGCCTATTGACTTACTGTTATAGTAAACAAGGATTTATTTCACACACGCCCTCACCCCTCCTGCCACCTCCCTGGCTTTTTTCCCCCAATCTCTAGCAGGTGTGGGACCACGGAGTTCCACCCTGTAAGGAGAGGATGTGAAGACCCACCACACCCTTCACTCCACCGCCCTTCACCTCCTCCGGCTTTTACTACATGAGCTCTGTCTCTGTCATGCTGCAAGGAAGTGGAAGTTCTATATCTATTCTGTAACCAGAATAGAGAGCTCTCTTCTCGGAATAAGGCTAAGACTGAAAAGTCATCCAAAAGCATTTTCTGGGTGTGGGTAAAGACTGCTCACTGAAGTGTGTGCTTGGGCTAGTTCGCTGGTGGGAGTGAGGGGATTGTGTTTGTGTTTTGAGTTGTCTTTGGTTTTCGTTGTTGTTTTGTTTCTTTGTTTTTATTTTCAGATTTTAGACAGGTCTTGATATGTAGCCCAGGCTGGCTAGCAACTCAAGGCAATGCTCCTGTCTCAGCTTCCTGAGTATTAGGATGAGAGGTGTGTGCCGCCATGTCCAGCTGAGCTGTCCTTCTTTATTCTTTTGTCCTAATTGTCTTTCTTTACCGCACTCACAGTTCTTTTCATTCTTGTTGTTTTGTATGTGTGTGGTGCTTTGTGTGTGCATGTGTGATACTTGTATGTGTGTGTGTGTCTGCATGCCCGTTGAGATCAGATGTCAACTTCGGGTGTTGTACTACAACTACCCTCTACTTTGTCTTTTGAAACAAGTTCAAGCTCAGTAGAAAGTGGGGCTCCTTGATGAAGCTAGACTGGCTGACCAACACATCACAGACTCTACCTTTCTACACCCCAACCCCAGCACTGAGATTATAAGCATGCTCCACCATGCCCAGTTTTTCCTATGTCTTTCTCTGTAGGCATGAGGGTCCTACCGAGGTCTTCTTCACACTTGCATGACAAGAACTCTAAGGACAGTATCTCCCAAGTCCCAACACAGGTCCTTTCCAAAGCCCATACACACTGTATTCCATCCAGCACCCTCTTCATGGGGCTGATGAGACTCCCTTGCCACTGGCCTGGGCCTCTGCACTCAGATCTATCACTCTGCCTGCCCTTCTGAGCTCCAGCTGTCAGCTTCCCCAAACTCCCTCTGTCTGGTTCACCCCCGAGCTTACTGCCACACATCTTCAAGTTGCTTCCTTAGAAAGGATTTATGGGAGATAAATTTCCCAGGCCATTGCAACTTAATTCATGGGCTGGCTGGGTACAGAGAGCCCACGCTGGAAATGATTGCCTTCTGAGTGTGAGGCTATCTGAAGCTGCCGACAGGCCGGTGTCAACCTGCGTCCTGCTGCTTTGTCAGTGACCCCATTTCCCTCATGGGCATCTCTACAATGTTCTTTTCCCTGTTCTGTCTTGTGGCTCACAGAGAGGAAATTGGGTGGGGTTTTTTCATGTATTGTGTTTGGCTCTCAAGATGCCTTTGTGTTGGGGTTTAATGTGATTCTGAGAATGATAGCTTGGGAACGGACACAGTTCATCAAAATAGACATACTTTAAGCAGTCTGAGTCCCTTCAGGCCTCTCCCAAAAGGCAGCATCCCAACATGAGCCTCTATTCCAACACTTATCACCTTTTCCTAAGTGCCATACAAACAGATTTTACACTCAATGCCCCTTTACATCTGACCACTTTTACTTAACATTGCTTTTTTCAACTCTCAACCATGTTGTTCCTTTAGACTTCCTTGGTTCTTTTTCAATGCTGTATAATATTTCACAGACTTGTTGACCTGTACGATTGATTTATATAAATGTTGACAGATGTTCAAAATTGCTCCTGGTGTAGAACTATCACAAATGATGTTTTTGTAACATTCTTGTTTGTGTCTTTTGGTAGAAATGAGTATCCACTTTTTTGTGTCTCTATCTAGAGGTCAAATTTGGGAGACCTAAAGTATGCATTTGCCTAGCTCCGGTAGGTGGTGCCTATGATGATTAAACTCACTTGTCCACTTTATGAGGTCTAGAATTACCTGGGACCTAGGCATCTGGGTGTACCAGTGGGAGAGTATCTTGTTTAGGTTAACTGAGTTGGGAAAACTGCCCATTGTGAGCAGCCCCATTCCCTAGGCTGTGATCCTGAACTGTAGGAAAAGGAGAAAGGGAGCTTGGCACAAACACCTACCATTCTCTCTGCTTTCTGATTGTAGCTACAGTGTGATCAGCTGTCTCAAGCTCCTGCCACTGCGGTGGTGTCCCTGCTGTGATGACAGCAACCTGAAGCTGTCAACCAAATGAACCCTTTCTCCCTTCCATGCCTTTGCCAGAGACAGGAAATGTGGCTAAGGCAGAGCCGAATAGCTTTCAGATGTGGTTTAAGCTAAAGTACAGGCAACACCAGCTGAGTTGCTGTGCTTCCTTGCCTGCCCTTCCAGACCTTGCATTCTCACTGCTGCGGTAGGAGCGTGATAGTGTTTCATGGGGTTTTATTATTTTCCTGGTTGTGAATAACATTCATCACCTCTTAACATGTTTATTGACCATTTTTACCCTTCTTTTGTGATCTTATTTTATGTCTATTTTATTTATTCTTTGACAATTTTTAAATGTATATAACATATATTGATCCTAACCTCCTCCTCCTCCTAGATAACCATCTCTCAATATATCCTCTACCTTCATGTCTTCCCTTTTTTTTTCTGTCATCCACTGAGTTCAATCAGTACTGCCTATTGAAATATTGAAATATCTTGGTGATTTGATCTTAAGCAGATAACCATAGCTGCAGGTAGTTTATGAGTAAAATGGCCATGTCCTGTCCAGAAGACAGCACTTCCCACGCAGGCTTGCTTCTCATCCTCCAGCTCTTCCATGCCTTCAGTCCCCTCTTCTGGGATGTCCCTTGAGCCTTAGGGGAGAGGTGTTGGGAAACATGTCCTGTTTAGATCTGAAGACTCAGCAGTAACGTATCCCCAACTCTTTGACAGTTACGAGTCTCTGCATCAACTCTGACCCAATGCGGACAGATTCTCTCACTAAGGCTGAGGCCGGCGTTGATCTATGGGTAGAGACATAAATACTTAAAAGGCAGTTTGAGAATATGTTTATTTAGTAAAATAACAATAATAAGACCCTTCTCCAGGGTCTTCTCCAAGTCTCAAGTTTTTGATCAGGGTTACAGTACCAGACATGAATTCTCTCCTGGGGGAAACAGCCTCACACCCAATTGGAGAGCAATTGTTGCCCCAACAACCTTCATGCTACTTTTGCACCAGTGGGCACATCTTGGGTCCTTTTGAGAATTCTTAAAAGCCAAATGCTCTCTCTTTATGAATTTGCAAGAGTTTGTATGCATTCGGATGCAAAAACATTGTTGAGCCATGAAAATACTTCTCCAGGTCTTTGCCTTGCCTTTCATCTCTTCAAGACGGTCTCTTATTGAAAATCACTTCTTAATTTTAACAGTCTTATCCAGTGATAATTTCTTTTGTGGTTACTATTTTGTATTCTAAGAAGTATTTGTCTGTCCCCAAGACATGAATTCCGCTCCTTTAAGGGTTCTTCCTAAAAGCTTTGCTTTACTGCTCATATTTGGGTCTAGCATCCCTTCTTAATTAGTTTTTCCATGTAGCTTATAGGGATTAAGGTTCATTTCTTTTTCATATGCTTTTCCATTTGGCCCAGTAGTAATAGGTCCTTTAAGCTCAAGTCCTCAGCCTTGAAGAATTGTCTTGCATGGCTTCTTGGTACAATTCTCATTTCTTTCATTTTCTCTACTTCTGAATTTTACTATTTCATTGTTAATATCTGGTTCTCTCTCTCCCTCACTCTCACTTTCTCGCTCTCCCGCTCTCCTTTCAAAGGGTCTCAGAATGTTTTACACCACATAACTTAGTTCGGGATTGCTTATTTAATAAAGAGCGTGGAGGAGCTAACTACTGGGCAGAATGATTGATTAAGTTATGGACAGTGAAGTCACAACATAGTATGACTTCTTAACCCTGTCCCAAAGAGAAAACTGTAGCCTTCAGGCTGAGGGACCTGGCCACTCAGAGTGAGTGACCAGAGTTATAAAGGGACAAGCCCATGATCTAACAGCATCTTCAAGGAGACTGAGGGACGGTGTCCAGTGATCTGTGAGTGTGTTAGCCAGGGGACTCAGACCCAAGAGTGAGTGCCAGAGCAGTGCCTCATGATGGTGATGCCTGGGTGGCAGGACCAAGGCAACCCTGGGTGGCAGGGGATGCTCTTCTCTCTGAGGAGCTAGAGGAGTGAGTTACGGAGCTTGAGTGGCCCTGCCAAGTTAGCTTGGCTCCAGGAATAAATGGAACTCTTACCACACCCTCCCACTGGATAGTCATTGGGTGCAGACTATCCACGGGAAAGAGATAAGGCCTGGAAAGGGGCTTGCTTTGGTTGAAACAGCGTCCGAGAGGAATGTAACCGAGAGACATCAGGAGCCCACACTCTCAGCAGCTGGGAGGATAAACATCTCAGCCCAAGCAGGGAGAGGATGATGTCTGGGCCTAGTACCAATAGCACACATTAGAGTCAATTCTCCTTTCCTTCCATCTCCATCACTTTTCACTCCTCACACTCTTGCACACATGAGTAGGCCTGACACCGGACTCTGAAGCCCTCCTCTGGGTCCCTCACCTTACTGTGAGGAAATCAAGGACTACAGGTAACACCCAAGTCCCCTGATTCCCTTCTGCCATGCTCAAATCAACCACGAGGGCCTGAAATATGCTGTTGGAGGGGAGAAGGAAAGGGAAGAACAGGGAGAGAGATCCGAGGGCTGATTCCTGGACCAGAATTGGAAACAGAATTTAAAACTCCATTTTATGTGTGTGAGTGTTTCATTGTGTGTATGTCTATGACTCTATAAGTAGCTATGGTGGCCAGATGATGGTGTTGGGCCCCCTGGAACCAGAGGTACAGGACAGTAGTGACCTTGTGCTGATAACTAAATGTGTAACCGCTAAACTATCTCTCTATCCTCCAAATTAAAAAAAAAAAAAATGTAATAACACCAGCATCTTTTGTCAAAGCCTCTACCTCAACCCTCGCCCAGTTCAGCCCTGTGTATTCCTCTTTGCCTCCTGGGAACAAACTAATGCGAACCGCCTTTCCAAGGAGCTAATCTGCACTACAAAGAGAAACTGGGGGGAGAGACTGGGGCTCTGGGAAAAGACGCAAATTGAAAATGCTCAGGGGGCCCCATTAATAAAGACAACAACCCACTCCTTTCTGAGCAGTCCAGAAGGAAGTAGAGGAACTGCTGAGTTTTTACCTGAGTGGGGAGGAGGATGTGGGGGAGGAAAAACAGGGGCAGGTTGACAAGTTGGCCTAGAATCGTGAATGCCTCTCTCAGCGTCTACAGAGGCACAACCCGAAGTCCAGTTACGGCTTCCCAACCCAACTTCCTCCTCAGCTCTTCCCAGAGTAAGTCTCCCACGAGGAGCTGACCAGAGCTCTGGATTCAGTGGGGGTCTCCATGGTCTCCCAAGATCTGCTCACATGCGAATGGGTAGGAGCCAGGACCCTGCAATCACCGAGTTCACATTGGGGGCTCCTCTAGCAAGCTGTCTCTTAGTGCATATAATCTGCACTGGTCCCATGATGGGAATAGTAAGATAATGAGCACTGGCTGAGCTCATTACCCGCTAGGCACTGGGCTTTATCTTTTCGTCCCTCGCAACAAAACTGAGTGATGGAATCTATTAGGAAGCCCATTTTCCTTCCACAGCAGCTTTGCTGTGATACAACCCGCACAGTATATAACTGTCCCACCAACGGGGACAGTTTAATGATTTCTTTTCTTTCTTTTTCTTTCTTTTTTTTTTTTTTTGTATAATCTCAGAGTTGGACAGGCTTTCACCACAGGTTTAGAACGTTTTCATCAGTCCCCAAAGAGCCTTCATCTTCATCACTGACACCCCTAGCCCTTCACAGCCTTCCTACCACTGAGTCAATCTTACAGAATTTCCTGCCCATCTTCTGCCTCTGTGGATTTGCCTATTCCAGACATTCGTGTAAATAGAGCTGTACCTGGGAGCTTCTGGGAGGGGCCTCATTTATTTAGCATTAAGTTGTCAGGATTCTAGCTTACTATAATATGTATCTCTACCCCATTCCTTTTCATGGCCAAATAATATTTCGTTGTGTGGATATACCACAATCTGTCTATCTGCTGGACAGTTGACAGGCATTGGAGCTGTTTCTGTCTTTTGACGACCATAAGTTTTGTATCCGTGTGCATTTTTGTTATTTGGAGGCATAGACAAAGGAGAGGAATGGCTGAATCACATAGTAATGTCATGTGTTTAATTCTTTTAAAGATGTATTTTTGTTTTACGTGAGTCAGTGTGCATGCAGTGCTGGTTGAGGCCAGAAGAGGGCAGCGTAACTAGATTTATAGACAGTTGTGAACCACCATGTGGGTGCTGGGAATCAAAACTTGGTCCTATGAAAGTATAGTCTGGATGGCCGAGACAAGGCCTAGCTATATAGCCCAGGCTGGCCTCCAACTCTCAATTTCCCTGTCTCAGCTTCCCCAGCGTCAGGATTACACATCTGTACCACCACCTCCAGTTTAGCTTTCTGAGGACTATCCGGACTATTGTTGAAAGTGACTGTATCCTTTTATATTCCTGCCAGAGTGGGCGGTGGGGATTTCTGCACACCCTCCAAACACTTCAGTCTGTTTTAGAACAGTCGTGCTTCTGGGTCCACAGAGCTTTCACAGTCCCCTGTGGCTAATGGGGCCGAGCATCATTTCGTGTATTCACTGGCCATTTGACCCTCTTTGGGAGTCTGCTTAGATCCTTTGCCCACTTTGAAATCTAGTCGAGTTATAAACGTTCTTTTGTTCTCTAAACACAAATTTTTATCAGATGTCTAATTTAAATTTTCCTACTGTGCAGTGGTTTGTCTATTCGCTTTCAGAATGGTATCCTTTGGTTTGGCGCAGGGGGGTTTGTTCACTTGGTCGATTTGTGGGTGGATAGATAAGTGGTTTGGTCTGGCTTTGTTTGTGTCTGAGATAGGGTCTTACTTTGTAGTTCAGGTTGACCTAGAACTTGCAATCTTCCTGCCTCGGCCTCCTGAATGCTGGGATTCCATGCATGTCCCACTATGCCCATCTTGAACAGTATCCTCTGAAGCACAAAAGCTTTATTTTGATGAATTCCAGTCCATCTATTTTGTTGTTGTTAACCCCACTACATATGCGGGGAAAGAAGAGACTTTGTAGAACATAGCAATTGACTATATCATAGTGGCTGAAAAGGCTAGAGTTAACCCCAGCTCTGTAGGCCCCGGAGTCTCCTGTGGGAATTTAGGGAAGTCAGAGTGAGCAGAAAGTGTTTCTTGTGTTTGTGTCTGAACTTCTCCTTGCCAGTAACCCAAGCCCTTGGATGTGTCTACTATTGTCTCTGCCCCTAAGGGTCAGGGATGGCCATAGCATCAGGCTCCAGAAGAAAAACAATGCTACTGTGTCCCAGATCCAGCATGTGGACCCCTGCTAAGCAAAGCTGGCCAAAAGGGGTAAGAGCCACAGCAGGGAAGCCCTGTTCCCTGAAGAGTTGGTAGGGTGGCCTGGAGAGGCTGGAGGATGAAGGAACCTTCCAGTCCACGGCCATCATCAATTCACCAGGGGCCAGGAGCTCACCCAATCACTTTGAGCGGTGCTTACAAAGTCCTTCACGCTCTGGTTTAGACATTTCCATATATCACCTCTTGTTTATTAATAAATATTCATGCCTTCGGCAAACGTGTATCAGGTACCCATCTGAGTCAAAGCCCTGGGCTGAGAAAGTACGGAAGATAAACGTCCTGTTTAGATCACACTGGGAAAAGACAAAAACCTATGCATCACACAGAGACCAGGAAATGAAGGCACCAGGATGCTTCAGGGCTCAGTCAAGGTGGCAGTTTAACAGAGCCAGGATCTCTGGGGCCCACTAGGATCAGGGCTCAGTCAAGGTGGCAGTTTAACAGAGCCAGGATCTCTGGGGCCCACATGTAGTCTCTGGCTACTTCTTGGTGCACGTCCCCATCAACAGAGGTCAAAGTCAAGATTAGCACTACCTTGTTTCCCCGTTTAAAAATGGGACTTCAGCAGTCTAGAGTCAGTGAACTCCCCCTTGCTGTGGGGCCACTAGGAGTGGAACCAGTATTTATACTAGTGCATGAACTGGCTCTGTGGAGCCCGTTCCCTAAGGAGGGATACCCTGCTCAGCCTAGATACAGGGCAGAGGGTCTTGGTCCTGTCTCAAGTGATGAGACAGACTTTGTTGACTCCCTGTGGGAAGGATGGGGAGAGGTGGGAAGACAGGAGGAAGAGAGAACTGGGATTAGTATGTAAAATAAGATTGTTTTTAAAAGAAGGAGGAGGAGAAGGAGGAGAAGGAGAAGAATGGGGCTTGTTTTTTCAGAGGAATGTTAGCCAAGCAAGAGCTAGGTCTCAGGGCACCTATACCTTCTGCTCCTTTCACCTGGGTACCACCATGTGCTGACTTGGCACTGTAGCTTCCTAGGGGTAAGAGAAAGGCTAAACCTATCTTTTAATTATTATTATTTTACGGTTAATTTTCCGGGCAAATCTTTTATTTGTGAAAAGCCCGTCAAGCCCTAAGCACATTCTTGTCTTTGAATTTTATCTCTCTTTTTAATTAAAAAAAAAACCCACTCACATAAGGAAACTCAAATTGGGTCACCATCAAAGACTTCTTTCTCCTCTCAAGGAGAGATTCTATGCAGATTAACCCTTGTGCTGCTGTGGCCTGTGAGCTGACTGAGTTACTCGGCCTCTCTGGGCTGGTTTTCCTCTCCACAGCAATGCCCTGGTGGGTTCTTCCGGAAACTCCTTCTAGCTCTCATGTACCAGACCCTCATTTCCAAGCCAGAGCCACAGACACACTGGTCTGTCTCTATGCCCAGGATGGGATGGGAGACAAGGTGCACAGGAACCTCAATACAAACCAAGGGCACCCTGAAATTGCGGGGGTGACAGGCCTGCTTGTTGGACGCCTGTTGAGTCCCAAAAGCTCATCTTTCATCTTCTGTCACCAACATAAGGAGCAGCCACAACAATTCTTTTTAAATCAAACTGTTCCGTTTCCCTGCTTAGAAGCCAAGGCTTTCTTTTTACTTAAAGTAAAACCAAAAACCCTAGCAAGTACTCTCAATCACCTGCCAGATAAGAGTACCGACGACAACATAGATGAGACACCTCACTGACACACACTCCACAGGAGTGTCACCTTCTGAAGGTCCACAGCCAGACTCTGTTACAGGCTGAGTAGGAGTGTCCTCACAGGCTTGTACTGGGGGCTTGGTTCCCAATTTGTGTCACTATCCTGAGAGGTCCTGAAAAGTGAAGTAGGTGGAACCTAGCTGCAGGAAGTGAGTCACTGGGGACAGGTCTTTGGGGATGTTTTGCTCTGGTTAACTTCCTGTTTCCTCCTTCTCTGCTTCCCGGCTGTCAGTGTGAGCTGCTGTGCTCTGCCAAGCTGCTCTCACCACACCGGGCCTTTCCTCCACAGGCTGTTTATGTAGCTCTTGACCACAGTGGTGCAAAGGTAACAAACACAGGTCCTCATCCCAGGCTCAGGTCACAGATCCCACTGCCCCCAGAGCATCCTAGGCAGCATGGACCACAGCAACCATGCCTCGAGGGTCCCCTGGGGTCTATGGGTTATTTTCGTGGGGGAAAGAATGACACAGGCTTCCCAGATCCTGGCTGAGGTCTCTCCAGCTGGTTTAGGCTGGTCCTCGGCTCACTGAAATCCAACATCCCCCAAGCCTCACCTTTCCTTTCTTGAGGCTCCTCTCTCTGATCAACAGCCACTTATGTCTTTCCTACAGCCTCTCATGGGGCCCTGGCCCCGGGCCTAGATTTTAAGAAAGTCTCTGGACATATCCAGCCCTCCCATGTGATTCCAGCTTTTGGGCACACCTCTCAGATACTCTGTAAATTCCACAAAAGGAAAAGATGGGATAAAGGGGGAACGAGAAGGAAAAAGAAATGGGAAATGGGCGGAGTTGGGGAGATGTAGGAAGGGAGAGGGCGGAAGGAGGGGATGTAACACAGGTACTTTATATTGACTGTTTAGTCTCCCTGGCTTCCAAAGCGTTAGGGATTGCTGCAACACTCCGACCTTCTGAAGCATGTCCCTTAACTCCATATTATAGTTAGAAACTCTGAGACTCAGCAAAAAGGGGCATTTGATGGGACGGTGCATACCTACAAGCCCAGCTATCAACAGGCAGAGGCAGAGACATGCAGTTTTGTTAAGGGCAGATTAAAGTCTTTAAAGCAAAAGTTCTTGGCCATTTAAGGGACATCTCTCTTCTGTCTTCATCTTTCTGATACATAAGAGATTTTTAAAGCTGGAGAGATGACTCAGCATTAAAGAGCACGAACTGCTCTTCCAGAGGACCCAGGTTCAATTCCCAGCACCCACATACAGCTCACAATTGTCTGTAACTCCAGTGACAGGGGATCTGACACCCTCAGACAGATATACACGTTGGCAAAGCACCAATGTACATTAAATAAATAAATAAATATAAACCAAGAGATTTTTAAGAAGAAAAGGGGGAAGGAAAGAAGCACCCGATAAAGTATGTCCTGCCACGTTTAAAGAAAGAGAAGGGGGACTTTAGGCATGAGCCAAATTGCCCCAGCCCCTGGTGCATGCTTGCCGGTAGAAAAAGTGCCTGGGGGGAATTGGGCAGCTGAAAACCACATGACAAATGCCATAATCAGAGTTGAAAGAGGCTTGCCTTTGACAGTATTGGTAATGCCCCCCCTCCCGCTCCTGGTGTTTTCCCCAGAAGACTTCACCATGGATGTGCTAGAGAGAATCAACACCCACCCCACCCCCAGAAACCAGGGTGTCTGGAACGATGACCTGAGGCTGGATGCCCCAAGAAAGGAGACATTGAAATGAGCACCTGTATGGAAGGTCATCATGGGCACCATATCCCAGTGCTCCCAAGACCCACAACACTTTCCTGAGATTCGCAGAAAGAGCTGGGCCTGATGGAGTGTTAGACACAGGCCCTGCCTGACCCAAACCACAGGAGGAGCTGTCAACCCAAAGAGGGCCGGACCGAGGCTTCTATTAACAGCAGAGCAGCTCCCGCCAAACCTGCACATCCACTGACCACATAAACTTTGCATAAAGACTTTAAGGGCATTGGTAAGACAAACCAAAAAGTGGCGAGAGGACCAACTCTTAGAAGAACAGCAGTGGGTGTGTTTCATGTTTTATAAACCTTTGCTCCTTACAGCAGATGGCACACAAAGTAGCTAAGTTTATAGAACGGCCATTTAAATAGCTGAAAGAAGCAGAAAACTAGACTGAGTGATGGAGCGCATAAACCCTGATCTCTGTCCATCCGCCCTGCCCAGCCTGTGCCTGATCCTTTAGGATGCCTGCACAGGAGAGCTCCAGACTGTGACTATAAACACTGAACGGACCCTTCCACTTACTGACCCCGAGAGGGAGGATGGCTTGAAGATTGAGTTCAGCCAAATTAAAACTTTGGCTGTGGTTCAGTGGGAAGAGAGCTTGCCTAGAGTGTAAGGAGCCCTGTGTTGCAGCCTTGGCTCCTAGGAAGTGGAGAAAAGAGGATCAGGAGTTCAAGGTCATCCTCAACCACGGGCGGGAGAGCTTATCTTTAAAAAAATAAAAATCAGCAGCATATTTCAGAGGAATATAACAGAACCCAGAGTCCCCTCAACATGTCGTTTACAATACAATCTAAAACTGCTAGACATATGAAGAAATAGGATGATGTGACTTTCTCAAGAGGCCGTCGAGGACACCAATGGTCGGGTGATATTGTAGCTTCAAGGCACACAAAACTTAGTGTGACATCACTTTGAAGGGGAAGCTTCCTCTGAGCACAGAGAGCCCTGCCCCTGGCCTAGCTCTACCGTGCATAGGTGTGTCACCTGGGAAAGTTGAGTTCTTTTTTTTTGTTGTTTTTTTTTTTTTTTGTTTTTTCGAGACAGGGTTTCTCTGTAGCTTTGGAGCCTGTCCTGGAACTAGCTCTTGTAGACCAGGCTGGTCTCGAACTCACAGAGATCCGCCTGCCTCTGCCTCCCAAGTGCTGGTATTAAAGGCGTGTGCCACCACCGCCCGGCGAAAGTTGAGTTCTTTTACTTTTCTGAGTCTCTGCTTTATCTTCTGCCCTGAGAGACTGATGCAGCTTGTCCTCCTCTGGTCCCTGCGATGCCGAATGAAGTAACAACCCAAAAGTGCCTAAAGCAACACTGATGTCCAAATAGCAATTCCCCACATCCCAATTCAAATATCCAGAGTCGGGGCTGGAGAGATGGCTCAGCCGTTAAGAGCATTGCCTGCTCTTCCAAAGGTCCTGAGTTCAATTCCCAGCAACCACATGGTGGCTCACAACCATCTGTAATGAGGTCTGGTGCCCTCTTCTGGCCTGCAGGCATACACACAGACAGAATATTGTATACATAATAAATAAATAAATAAATATTTAAAAAAACGCAAAAAAAAAATCAAATATCCAGAGTCGTTAAGCTCCTCAATATTCCATTTTCATCAGGTTTTTAAAATGTTTCTGGAGCAGGGCATGATGGCACACGCCTTTAATCCCAGCACTCGGGAGGCAGAGACAGGTGGATCTCTGAGTTTGAGAACCTACAAAGCAGGTTCTCGAACAGCCAGGGCTACACAGAGAAAAATCCTGAAAAAAAAAAAAAAGCAAATGTTTCGTTCAACAACCTGAGGTCTCAGAAACTCTCAAACAACACTCTCAGAGAAAACCCAGCCAACTGTGTCAAGCCCTGAGGATGCTTACATCCAGCCATGGTTCAGCAGGACTCTAGGAGAGATTGAGAGAGAAATAGGGTTCCCACAGGCAACAAACACACATTACCTTTTCCTGACACATAGGAAGGTGCCTGGCAGATACACCTATAGCAAAGGACAGATCCACAAAGGACAGGGAAATGTAACAAATGCATTTAAGCTCAGTTTGACATATTATGAGAACCTTCTGGAATGAAGGCCAAAGACCAAGGGGAAACTGAGCACCCGGTTTCTAAGGGTAAAAGAAAGCTATGGTCTCCTGGTTAGAGAATAGAAGGAAATTGCCAAAGACTGTTTATTTAAGTTTTCTTGACCTATGAATATAGGGTTGGATGCTTCTGGAATAGGGTCTCATGATCTTCTGTCAGGTAGCAGAACTCTCAATGACTATCCTTCTGGATTGAAGGCAGGAGAAAGCTAGTTACCCTCATACCGCTTTTAGTCCCTTAGGTTCCCCCTCAGCATAAAATACTCATGGGCACCATGTGAGGAGGGAGTACTATGGCCTGGACTCCAACCTAGAATTTGTTTTGCTCAATGACTGGCTAACATAGCTCTTCCTCTTCCATGTCCTCACCCTACAGGCTCCACCCTCACCTGGGAAGTCTGTGGAGGCCCAAAAATGTGAGCCTATTTCCGCACTAACCAAAGGTCAGAGAGTGGGAACTTACCTGGATTTCTTCAAGGTTATTGTGTTTCTACCTCAAACAAAGGTTCAACCTAGGTTCAGACCAGAGAGTTCTGCTCTCTCAAGGTTATTGTCAACAGGTGTGGGTGATAGCCAGACCCTGCATTTCAGGAATAGGGAAGGAAATATGTTTCTACCTCAAACAAAAGCCTAAGGATCCAATTAAGCAAAATTCCAGTTCTTATAAGGAGATATCTTTGATTCCATCCAGGGAGTGGTTTGCCTACAGAATGTTTTGGTCTAGGGTGTGAGCGTGAGCATGACTTTGTTTGTTCCAGCATCAGAATGTTTATCTATTAATGTAACCCACAACCTTCAACTGGTCTGTTCACTTCCTTGTATCTTGTTAATGCAGTTTTTTTTTTTTTTTAATCTTACTCCTACCTCTTGGGGTCAGGGTATTTTAAGCAAATGGAAATTAAACATGGGCGATTTCAGTATTCGCTGGAACTCCCTCCAGTTACTATTCTATGTTTTCCTGTTTTAGTATTTTTGCATCTTCATACTCTTTACTAATAATATTCCTACTCCCCATGCCCCTACCCTGGCAGGTGGTGTTTTTATCGAGGCTGATCCCCAACAGAAGTCAAACTAAGATTTGCCGTGACCCCATCACTTCTGGCGCTGGGGTTGTAATGCCCAGTATAAAGTAACAGAATTTGATTCTCATGGAAAAAGAAATTTGGAGGGTGAGTGTAGAATTAGCACAGAGTCTCCCGGCTCCCCATGGAAAATTCATAAAGGAAGACTCCATTAGCCAGGCACGGAGGCTCATGCCTATATAATCAGAGCGCTCAGGAGGTTGCCAGTCTCAGAAAGCCAAGAAAGCAAGAAAAAACTTTACCACAGCGCCGTAGAAAACTCCAAAGACACATCCATGGCTTTGTTTCATTCCTACAGCTGTTTTGTTTGTGATCTACAAAGAGGGCGGATGGAGGGGAATGTTAATCCCAGTTGACAAATGAAGAAAGTGAGACCCTACAAGGTGACATGATTTGTTCCACTGTCGCTCTGCTTTGTGATCATCTCTGCTCAGAGGATGCACGCCAGGTAGGTGCTGGTTAACATATGAGTGACGCCACTCAGCTCTCCCACCCTGCTGGGCTCCTAAGCCTCTGAGGCCTTTCTCTTGGATATGAGCTCTGTGTTCCTCTTAGGTTAGTCTTCTGTGGGGGACCACCATCCAGGGAGAAGCCAGCAAGGGAAGCTTCTTGGGCAGCTGAGTGACTCTCTCTCTCTCTCTCTCTCTCTCTCTCTCTCTCTCTCTCTCTCTCTCACACACACACACACACACACACACACACACACACACACACCCCTGAAGGCAGTTTAGGGAAAAAACTTAGTCTGCATCCCTTCTCCATTCCTTTGTGACCTCTTTTTGAATGGTTTTCTGCATAGATTTGTTTGATAAAGCCCTCACAACACGCTCTGGGCTTTCTTTCCTATTAGTGACACCTGCAGCTTTCCCCTGTTCTCACTCACTGTGTGTCTGTCACTGCCAGAGTTCCTCTCCCTTCCTTACAGGGATTTTTTTTTTCATTTTTATGAGTTATGATTTCATTTTTGTTGTTGGATGAGTGCACAAAAACATATTGATCTCAAAGATCCCACCTCTAGACCGAGAACTACAGCAACTGATAAGTTGCTGAGAAAGGGAGAACTGGCCTTGCCCAGCAATGTTGACACCCCTGACTGCTTATCTGATACAAAGTCCTGAGACCATATATTCACAGACAGCAAGAATGGACTCAGCAGGTTGTACTTATACATTTGTCTGTCTGTCTATCTCTCTGTCTGTATATATGTATGCATACTCGGAGATTACAGCAGAATGTGGGGTGACTTCCTCTGTCATTCTAATTGTCATTACCAATCACTGAACTGGAACCTTGCTATTTCAGCTCTGCTGGCTGGGGACAGAGCCCTTGGGATCTGACT
>NC_022014.1:16385515-16387439 GCF_000317375.1 Microtus ochrogaster | reverse complement strand
CTCTCTCTCTCACACACACACACACACACACACACACACACACACACACCCCTGAAGAAGTCCTATGTGTCCAGCCCTCAGTACTGGAAGTCCAACCAGGCCTCTAAACTCTGGCCTGGTGTCCTGCAAGGCTAGAGAACATTCCCTCACCTCTATCTGCCCCTCCATCTTCTTGGTGCCCAGCCGAGGCCCAGGTCACAGGGGCCGAATTCAGATCTCTGGGCTGTCCCCTCCTTCTCTGAGGTCGGAAGGAATCTTGCCCCTCATTGCACCCCACCTTCCCCAGGTACCCAGGTCACAACTTCTACAGAGCGCACAGTCGTGGTACTGAGGAATGGGGTCCCCATGCTCTGTCAGCCCTACTCCCTTAGCCCCCCCACAGGTGCCCCAGTCACACAGACCGGCCCTCCAGCCTTCCCCAGCCCCAGCACCTCCCTCCACTGCTATTCTGAGCTGTTCATAAATCACCAAGTTTGACTCATTTTTCTTCATAAATCCTGAGCTTCCAGACCCCTGTTTGATTTGTGTTCCTGAATTATCCATGAAATTTTCAGTGGCTTAGTGAACTGCCAAGCTGAGGTCCCTTTGGTCCAAAAGAAAAGCTCTAGAGACTGAGACACGAGATGGAAGGAAGGACCACCAAAGTCGGGGGAAATCTGACAGTCCTGAAGAGAGGACCAGTCTGGATGGAAGCTTCCAGAAGACCGCTGAGCAGGTCAGAAGGAGCCATTGTAAACTGCTGCCAAAGGAGGTAGAATCTGAAGGGGGTTGCTTACTGAGCACACGGTTTGTTCCAAGGACGTGAGTTCCCATGTTTCTTCAAGTCCAAGGGCACCATTCGGCAGACCAAGAGGACCGGAAGGAGGGACTGAGGATGTAAGGGGTAGAGGGTTAGAGCAATTGCCCAGTTGCTGAACAGCATGCACAGAGCCTTGGGTTTCATGCCCAGCCCCCGTAAACCAGGTATGATGGTGCACACCTCGACCTCCAGCACTTGAGAGAGTGGAGGCACGAGAATCAGGATGTTCAAAGTCATCCTACAGAGTGAACTTGAAGCCAGCCTGGTATACGTGAGACTCTGTTTAAAACAAACAAATAAAAAACCACTGAAGTGAAATCTCAGATTCAACCTTTCTTGAGAGTTTTTTGAAGTAAAACACCTTTAGTACACAGTTCAGTAACATCAAGTACTTTAATGACCTTGCTGTGTAGTAATTGCCACGGTCAATCTGTGAGCTTCACCCGGCCCTGCAGGCTCAATGCCCCAGTGCAGAAAGACAAGAGGACTGTGCAGGGCGTACAGCACATCTGCAGTACTTTGGAATGTGTCCAGCCAGAAGTTGCCCGGACCCCTGTGGGGACATACTAAGCCTGTACCCCAGGAGGGAAGGTCCCCTCACAGTGTTCCCTATCTCCATCCAATGAGGAGCCCCTCCTCCTCCCAGCACCTGCTCATCGCCTTCCTGTGTGAACTTGAGAAATAGACCCCAGAGGGCATCTGAGCTAATAAAAACAGTGGGGTTGAATGGTGGCTCTGCAGGCCATAACCCAGCATCCCCTGCTAAGAGAGGAAGACTTCTGTGTACTGCTCCCTTGCTCCCTCTACCACCTGCCACTGAGCCTCACAGCCCCTCACTCAGCAATGACACCCCCGCCCTTTTTAAATCGAAAGCATCAATCCACACAGAGTGGTCCAAAAGTGTTCCTGCCTGTTGCCACCCACAGCCGTTCTCTGTCAAGTGGAACTAAGGCCCAGGTGCCTAAACTGGCAGAGGATAGATTCGCTCCCGGGAGGGGCCAGTGGATAAGATACATCTCACTCTCAGATACATGCGCACTACGCAGAGGCCAGTGTGTTTAGCTGCTGAGAGGTCACTTGCTGACGATAATGCTCACACACACAGCCCATCTCTCTCTCTCTCTC
>NC_022014.1:16365209-16385415 GCF_000317375.1 Microtus ochrogaster | reverse complement strand
TGTGTGTGTGTGTGTGTGTGTGTGTGTGTGTGTGTGTGTGTGTGTGTGTGTGTGATTTCTAGATGGCCTTCACTGGAATGTTGTCCCTATACTGAGTCCTCAGCCTCCCTATGACTAAGTCATGCCTGACCAAAGCTGGGTCTCTAGTGAGGTTTGGAGACTCGAGGAGCAAACAGGTGAATGTTTAGAAAGCATCTTTGAGGCAGGTCTAGTAGCACAAGCCTATAATCCTGGTGATTTAGGAGGCTAAAGCAGGAGGATGGCAAGCACAAGGCTAGCCTGGGCTATAAAGTGAGTCAACCTATGCAATTTAGTGAGACACTATCTCAAAATAATTCATTTTTTTAAAAAGGCTAGGGATATAACTCAGCAGCAAAGCAATTACCCAGAATGCACAGCAACCTACAATTACACCTCAGTACTGTGCATGTGAACATATGCATATAGTTGTGTGTGTGTGTGCACGTGCACGCATACAGTCATTGGAGTAGAGAAGGGAGAGGGTTTCCAGGGGGACCCAGGCCTCAGGCTACCCTGACCCCTTATCCAGGCCTGTCTCCTCCAGAGAGCGTTTCCTCTGTTCTGCTCACTACTACTTCACGGGTACCATAGCTGGACAGCCCGTGATGGGTGGCAGTTACCCACAGTGACCATAGGAGGAAGGTTAAGAAGACACTTTGGATCTGTAGCTTAGAGTCACCCAGTCACTTCTTTGGTGTCACATGGCCGGGACAAGCCCCGCCCCCACTCCCCACAAGACTATTCCGTTTTCTTCCCCTGGGAAGCCCCAAAGAAGCTGAGTGGGATGGCTTGAGTCAGCATGAATCCCTCCTGTCACACCTAGAACCCCACTGAAACCCACTACCGCAGGCCAGCCTGACCAGAAAAATGCAGGTCCCAGCAGACACCATCTAGATTCCAGTCTCCACCTCCACACCGGTCACAGCACTTGAGCAAGCCTTGTTTCCCCATCTGAGCAATGAGCTCAGACACTCGCTCGGAAAGGCTGCTGCGCAGACACTTGGCACAGAGCTTACTGAGCAGGCATACAAAAACCACTCCTCGGTCAGGCATGGGGTACACCCCTTCTATTCCAGCACTATGGAGATTGTCATGAGTCAAAGGCCAATCTGGGTGGGGGAAGAGTTCCAGGCCAGTCAGGAATATATAGAAAGACTATTCACACACACACACACACACACACACAGAGAGAGAGAGAGAGAGAGAGAGAGAGAGAGAGAGAGAGAGAGAGAAAGCAAAAAAATAAACAAAATAAATCAGATTGTCCAGAGACAAGATGGGGGGGTTTTTATTCTGTCTTTAAAACAAAAACAGGCTAGAGTTAGAGCTGGGAGGTTGTCTTGGTTAGGGTTACTATTGCTGTGATGAAACACCATGAATTTCAGGAGGAAAGGGTTTATTCAGCTTACACTTCCTACTAATAGTCAATCACTGAGGAAGTCAGGCTAGGAACTCAAACAGGGCAGGAACCTGGAGGCAGGAGCTGATACAGAAGCCATGGAGGAGAGCTGCTTACTAGCTTGCTCCTCATGGTTTGCTCAACCTGCTTTCTTATGGAACCCAGGACCACCAGCCCAGGGATGGCACCATCCACAATAGGCTGGGCCCTCCCTCATCAATCACTAGTTAAGAAAATGCCCTGCAGGCTTGCCGAGCTTTTGGGGGCATTTTCTTCATTGGGGTTCCCTCCTCTCAGATGACTTTAGTTTGTGACAGGTTGACATAAAACTAGTCAGCACAGTAGCAGAGTTCTTGCCTGGCATGTTAGTGTGTAAGGCCTGGGTTCCATTCCAAGAAACACAATACATGCACACACACACACACACACACACACACACACACACACACACACACACAAGTGTTCTCACGGGTACACTTGGAAAAAAGGAAGCATACACTGCTGGTCATCAGAGCCATACGCGGCAGTCCCTCCTATTCCCCTGCTCCCCTTCAATCTCATCTCCATGCACAGCCCAACTCTTGACCTAACACTGCTGCACGAAGGAAGTTTGAGACCACTGTGAAGGCCATTAAGTCAGCATGGGCACTGTATACCAAGGGCCCCGGCACAGGGCCTCTGCTAATTAACCCACTCTTCAGTGACGGCCTCGTTATCTGAGGCTCCTGGTCCCTGCTTGTCCCTCTGCTTCTCCTTCTTCTTTTTTTCTTTCTTTTTTTTTTTTTTTTTTTTTTTTTTTTTTTTTTTTTGGTGAGCAAGCAGCCATATGGCTGCACCCTAAGTCACGAACAGACTTTTGCTGTTGTAATCAAATAAAACTTACAACAAAGAGAATTAGCCCCACGCGGGCGCTGTTGCTGTGATTGTCTGCTCCTCGGAGATAAGCTCCCTGGTAAGCATAAGCTGGAGAGCATGCATTTGTTTCCACCCTTTGTTGATTCTTCCAAGTCTTGAAATGGTGATGGCTTTAGATTTAATCTGTATCCCAGACACACATACGGAAGCTCCTTCTCAATGAATTCCAAGGACAGCCAGAGTGCCTTGGCACCCCAACACATCCCAACACACCCAGGGTGAGCTGTCTGGACCTTGTGTGGGTCTCTCCCCATTCTTCTCCTCCAAAGATGTGGAGAGTGTCAGTTGGTCCTTTGGGCTCAGAGAGGTATAGTTAAACAAATGTGGGCTTTGAGGAGGTGTGGCTTGCATCCAAATCCTGTGTCACTGGTGAAGTGACCAAGAATGAGCCACTTACATCCTCAAACCCTCAGTTTCTCTCTCTGTACCCGAGGTGCATGTAAGGATAGATACAAGCACTTAGGGGCACATGGTATTGTCTCCAACGTCAGTCACACTGTTAGATTCCCAGCTCTACCTCTTCCAGGCCACACCCTTTGGTTTCTCCCAGTTCTGGGCTCCTTTGCTGTCCAATCAGCATGGAATTGGTGCCTCCTGCATGGTGTTGCTGGAGGGATGGACAAGGACACCCTGCAGAATATGCTTAGAAGGATGTCTGCCTTGTGGAGAGCACAAAACCCATTGGGTGATGTTTGTGCAGGTTCTTCTTCCACCTCCAGGGGGCAGGTTAGCAGAACTGGGTATGGTAGCGTGGGACCCAGCCGTGTTGCTTGGAGGGAGGCTAATATTGGCTTCCATTAGAGCAACTCTGGGGCTTGGAGTGTAGAACTGGGACACGGAAAGGTTGGGGAAGAAGCGAGACTTGCAGGAGCCAGAGCTGGGGTAGGACAGTCTTCAGACCTTCAGGCTGCAACTTAGTGGAACTGATAAACCAAAAATGTGGGTCTTCGCCCTTGGCAATTCTAGGAAGAAATGCCCAGCAGCCTTGACTTTGAAATGTGCTCCACTCAACTGTGAATGAATAATTTACAGCCTTTGATCTTATATTGCTGAGGAGGAGAGGGAGAAGACCACGAGGTCTGTGGGTACCAGAAATGAACGCAGCACTTAACCCTCTCTGCCTACCTAGGCTTTCAGACCTCCTACAGAGACCATTCTTGGGGTGTGAGCATTGGAGAGTCTGTGGTTCCTGTCCCTATAAATCAAGGCCACAAGAATATGTGGAGGCTGGCACATGACTAAGACCGGAAGGAAAGACAAAAGGAAAGTTGTAAACACAGCGGACAGACAGGTATTGGGCTGTTCTCGTCACTACCAAAGGCTCAGTCAGGTTGCCCCCACTTAGACCTAACTCTTGTGTCTACAAGTCACTCCCTCATGCAGAAAGCATCGACAAGCCCTTTCTTCCCCAGCATGGGTGTGAATGGCACTAACAGCTTCCACCTAGGATAGTAAAAGCTGCAAGCGCCTATCTGCCAACTGGGGACCTCACTTCTTCATAAAACCTGCTCCCGTTTCTAGGAGCCCCAGGGGGGTCTCATCATGAAGTGCCTGGGTTTTCTGCTCACTTGATGCTCTGCAGGAGTCTCTCTTCTCTCCAGACCCCTGCAAATTGGCAACGACAAAAATACATTCCCTAAAAGAGCACTTTTAAAACTGAAATGTAGCATTACTTTAACCAAGTATCCCAAGCTCTGCCTGCATGGCAGTGGCTGTCTAAGCTTCAGCATCGCCCTCCTGCAGAAGGTGAAAACTGCGGGGCCAGATGCCAGAATGAGGGGTCCGATACAGCACTGCCTGATCCCAAAGACTTAACAGGCAGAAGCAACCCTTGTTCTATGCACATATCAACACACATACTCACATGCATGCTCACCTGTACACACATGCACATATAGGCACATACATATGCACCCTCACACAAACCATACATGCACAAACATGCGCGCACGCACGCGCACACACACACACACACACACACACACACAGAATGTTTCTCTCCAGGGACACATAGACCACCAATGCTATTGGGCTGGATGGGTTTGATGACCAACCATGCATGTACCCCAAGACAACTGCCTCCATGATCCCTAGGCGTGAGTCAGACCCAAGGCCAGGCCTCTTCAGGTCCCACGATGACATGTCTTTTGGGAACAGACATTCTCTAGTAACTGTTTCCACTGCCCCCCCATTCCAGCCAATCCAATTGTAGATAAACGACCCCATTTGTGGACAATGAAGTGTTTGGGTACCCTGTACTACAAAATCTTACTCTGCTAGAAACCGATGAATAAACAGGCTTTGGATATGAATCATTATGACACATGGCAACCAGATGAGCACCTTGGTTTAGTCAACCTGGAAGCTGTCATGTCCTACCTCAACTCACAGCTCAGTCCCGGCTGGCAGTCCCTGCTGGGAAGAAACCATGGAGCCCAGTACTGGTGTGAAAAGACCACATCTCCAACATTGCCTGTCCTTCTGGAGGGCTGGGTCATGGAAGGAAGAAAGTCACTGGGTCTAGCTCTCATCTCCCAGCCCTCTGTCTGCCCCTTGTTTGTGCAGGTAGCCTCCCTGCCACACACAGGCATTCTCAAAGCTGGCTTCCACTGCCCTCCAGGAATACTCAGCCTCACTCTGCATCCCTACCTGAGACCTGCCCCTCAGCCTCAGCTGGACCACATCTGTGTTCCTGAAAGTTAGAGGCGTGACCCATCCTCTCCGTCCAGCCACTCATTGTGAATGCTGTTTTGTCATCAGAGCAACCACTCCACTGACCCTGCCCTAGATCTTATGTGCCTTGTGTACAGTGTCTGTACACACCAGGAGCCCATCATTCCTCACTCAGGAACACTCGCTCCTCCCTGGGATAGAACAGTGGTTCTCGGGAGCAACAGCAGGGGCTCAAGTAGCTTGGCGCTATCAACGGGTGCTTAGTTAAGTTGGATGAAGACCTTGCCTTTTCCCTGGGATAGGGACCTCAGCAAGGGTGTCAGACAAACCCCTACAGATCTCTCCTGACCCACAGGCAGTGTGCAGGTGGGAACCAGGCGCTCTGTGGGTCTCAGAGCATAACCTTACCAGCAGAGTACACGTACAACCACGTCTAGTTGGGTGCTTCCAGGGTGATGGGCACTGCGCTAAGCACTTAACTCTCATTATCCCATTTACTCCCCACAATAGCCAGGTCATGGGGACACCATTAGCACTGTTTTCAGGTGAGGAAATGAAAGATCAGAAGGGTTAATTGAGCTGACCAAGGCAACACAGTGACTAAGTGAAACAGAAAAAAAAAAAATGAGGTCTGGAGTGTGGCTGGAATCTTCCTGGAGCTATCTGTTTGCCCCAGGGCATTCACACCCATAGTGGGACCCCACACCCAGGGCATTCACACCCAACACAGGACCCCACAACCAGAGCATTCACACCCATCACAGGACCCCACAACCAGGGCATTCACACCCATCACAGGACCCCACACCCAGGGCATTCACACCCATCACAGGACCCCACACAAAGGGTATTCACACCCATCGCAGGACTCCATACCCAGGGTGTTCACACCCATTAAGGAGACCCCACACCCAGAGCATTCACACCCATCACAGGACCCCAGTCCCAGGAATTCACACTCATCACACGATCTCCCATCCAGAGTATTCAAACCCATCGCAAGACCCCACACTCAAGACACTCACACCCATCACCCCATAGCCAGGATATTCACACCCATCAGAGGATCCCACATGGCATTTGGTGTGAGGATCAAAAAGATCAGAGGCTCAGCTGAGACCAAAAGACCACTTGTGCCCCTACCCCATCAGGACTCAGGCCGACCCCAAAGCATTAAAAACAGGCTAGCCCAGGGAGTCAATTTCCCAGCAAGGGACATAGTTCACTTCCTGTTTTCCTGTGGATCAAGATGTAGAATTGTCAGCTCCTTCTTCGGCACCATGTCTGCCTGCACGCTGCCATGTCCCACCATGATGATAGTGAACTAAACCTCTGAAACTGTAAGCCACTCCAGTGAAATGTTTTCCTTTATAGAAGTTGCTGTGGTCATATTATCTCTCCACGGCAACAGAAACCCTAACCAATACCTCCTTTCTGACTTCCTCAGATACCAGGCATGCATGTGGTACACACTCAGGCAAACCACTCACATACATAAAGTCAACTGATTTTTTGGAAAAGCATACATATAGACATGCATACATGCATAACAGATGACAGAATCCTGAGCAATGCTCTGTCATCTGAGCCTCCAAGTCTGGAGCTTCCGTGTGCCCGCCTGAGGAGAGGTGAGACTCCTGGGGACTCCAGGAAGCTCACTTGGAGGACAACTCCATAAGGAGCCAAGGTGTGTAGAGATAAGAAAGTGTGACAATGGTCACACGCTTGCCAACATCAGCAGCACTTCTCTATGGCTTTTATGGACATTCAGTCACCCTCACGACTCTAAGTGTGAATGTTGTCCCTGACTCTGTAAGTTAGGAAACCCAGGCATAGAAAAGAAGTGAGTTACCAGCGAGCTGGGGTGCTGCAGGCCAGCGAGTAGCTCCAGGCCCTTCTCTGACCATGGAGGCTTGCAGCCTCCACAGGCCTGGGTTCGAGTGGAGTACAAGGGTAGGGATTTGTGAGCCTCTGATGCCTTCCTCACTCTCTCACTAAGCAACTCTAGTGCAGCACCATCATTGGCAGGATGTTGAGGTCCTCAGTCCTT
This sequence comes from Microtus ochrogaster, assembly GCF_000317375.1. NCBI lineage: Eukaryota > Metazoa > Chordata > Mammalia > Rodentia > Cricetidae > Microtus > Microtus ochrogaster. Next base: position 16,378,357 of record NC_022014.1, on the reverse strand, counting down.
GGTCCCCTGCTGGAAGTCTGAACCCAAGCTGACTTCTGCTTCCCTGTTGCTTGGACCCCAACCTCCCTAGCCTCTGCATCCTACACTCCAATTGCCACCTGCCTTGCTTAGCCGAATCCAAAGCCCGTCTTGCACTAGTAACTGGACATCCTGGGAATGGACGGTGAGGTGATGCCCTGCCTTGTGGATCCTAGAGTAGATGGCGCTCAGGCAGCCATCTACCAACGCCATCTGCTCCCCATGGCCATACCTGGGCAAGGCCTAATGTGGTTGTAAGCAGGCACCAGAAGCTCTGAGGTCTCCGGAAAAGCCTTCCCCTGGGGGACCAAGCTGAATCTCAGGGTCCCCAGATACTCAGCCGCATGCCTGGCACCCAGGGCACCCTGACCCCTAAACGCCAAGATCTTTTCTCCTCGCGTGTGACTTGGGAAGGGAGCAAGGGACCTCGCCCCTCTCCCTCCCCCTGCTGGAGCCCCCACCTAACCCTGGGAGCAAGTGGCTCCACCGCAGGCTCCGCAGAGGGTGCGCGGGGCAAGGCTGCCCCCCACAGGCAGTCGGAGGAGGAACTCTCTTCTCCAGCACCGGGAGGGTGTGGACTGTGTAGAATCTCTTTGCTGGATTAGCTCCATGATCCTCAACCTCACCCTGAGGCAGAGAAAAATCCATTTAAATGATGTCAAGAGAGAACTCAGATCTGGGGTGGGGATGAGGGTTTCTAAGCCCTGCATTAGGATGTGGGACTTAGAGAGAATTTCAGAGTCAGACCCCTCCCCTAGCACTGGGTCAGAGCACACTGTCCGTGACCACATACCCCATCCCTGTCCTGACTGTTGGCTGACTCTGGTTCCTTCCAATGCCTTCATCTCAGAGCCTCCTGTTTGTCTGAAAGTGCTTTCAAGGATCCAACCAAGATCGCCCCTGCTGTAAATAAAGATGGGACCCAAAGCCTGGCTGGAGTCCTGGCTGCCCAGGGCAGGAAAAGGTGACTGCAGGGAGCCAGAAGCAAGGAAGCAGGACAGAGCAAGTGTAGGAGAAGCCCCTTGGGAGACAGAAACCGGAAGCTGCCGGCCAAGGGAAGCACAGCACAGCTGAGGGAGCATCTCTGCAAGGCAATTGCCTGCGCTTCAGTTGGCCCAAAGCCTGGTTTCCTCCGAGACAAGCTAGCTGCTCTTTTGCATCATTGGAACTGCATTATCATTAACAAGGAGCCTGGGCCGTCAGCAGTAAAATCGCTAGCCCTTGCTTCAGAGCCCCTCCAGTATGGAGATGGCTGTCTCCCAGCCAGGCCAGCCCTGGGTCTTTTTGTTGGTTTTGTATACTATTTCTTTCTTTGTTTGTTTGTTTATTTGTTTATCATTGTAGCAAGTTCATGCCACACGGGGAGGCTAGAAGACAACTTCTGGGGGTCCCTTCTCAGCTTCCACCTTGTTGAAGTGGGGTCTCTTGGCAATTCTACCACGTGGCTGGTATATTCCAGGCTAACTGATGCTCAAGCTTTTTTTTTTTTTTTTTTTTTCCAGACACAGGGTCTCTCTAGCCTTTGGGAGCCTGTCCTGGAACTAGCTCTTGTAGACCAGGCTGGTCTCGAACTCACAGAGATCCGCCTGCCTCTGCCTCCCGAGTGCTGGGATTAAAGGCATGCGCCACCACCGCCCGGCTCTGATGCTCAAGCTTTAAGGAGAGTCCCCTGTCTCCTCCCATCTCACTAAATGTATGTGTGTGCTAGGATTACAGATGCTTGCCACTGCATCTGGCTTTTTTACGTGGGTCTGGGGCTGGAACTGGGATCCTCAGGCTCACACTGCAAACAGTCAGACCCTCAGAGTCAATCTGCATGGTCATGTTTTATACTTTGTATATATACATGTTTTATACTCATGTAGCCCATGAGTATAAAAGGCTGGCCCGGATCTTGCTTTGGGGTGCTCTAAAGGACAGGGCAGGCAGACTCCTCCCCTGGCAGAGGAGCTCTCTCCATACAGGGGTGAGCATTCCCTCTGTATTCTGACCCTGTGATTCCTGGCACCCGCCACAATGTGGATCTAATTAGTTGAGTCCAGGAATCCACCAAAAAGACAAACTATGTGGACGGTCTCCTGGCTCTGCCCTGGAGGAACCCCTACTACTGTTCTGCCCTTAGCTAAGGCAAGGTCTTTCAGAGACCCCATATCTAGTAGGGGTAGGGCTATGGCCAGGGACAAGGAACCTTTTCTTAGGAAAAACCACAGGACATCTGCTCAGCAGGGCCATTCACTGGTTGGCAGGTTAGAGCCATGATGCCCAATGACTGGCCCAAGGTCAAAGCGTGAGTCACAGGCAGCATGCTGAGACAAGACAATGCCCAGTCCCTGTACCCATCCTTCTCCTGCGGCCAGAGACAGCTTCTCCAAGCCAAGAGCCCTTTCTCTATAGAATAGTACCTGGTGCCCAAATATACAGGGAGACCTGAGTTCAAATCCCAGCTCTTGTGCTTCCTACATAAACACCTCAGACATTCAAGATCCTTGAGCCTCTTTTTTGATCTGTAGCATGAATGTATAGAATCAGGCATGGGACCACAAACCTATAATCCCAGTTCTTGGGTACTGAAGCAGAAGGAACGCTAGTCTGAGTCTAGCCTGGGTCTAGCCTGGGTTACATAGTAAGAGTCTGTAAGAAAGTGGCGAGAGGACTATAGTCACTTACTTCCCAGGGTAGCCGTAAAGATTCGGGGAGACGATGGCCACGAGCAATGTTAATGATGCAAGGATGTACTCCGGTTCCTGAAAAGCATTGCAATAGCCACTGTCTTCACACGTATGTCCACACTCGTGTATGCTTACACACAGGTACTCCACACTCACAAACTCACCCACTCACACACAAACAGAAAATATTAGTAAAAGGGGAAAAAATGGAAACCTGCCAACACCCTGAGGCTTTGTCCCAGCCCTGCACACCTGTGCCCTTGATGACACTAGATGCAGGGACTCAAGGAAGAGGGAGAGGAGAAAGCAGACCAGTATCCCTGAGGGGGCAGGATTCACACTAAAGGTAGAAGGATAGGGACCAGGCTCACCACAGTCTGGCACCACCTTTCCTAACTGGCCCCTATTAGTCACCTAGCAACAAGCATCTCTCCCAAGTCCTTCCTAAATTGCCCACTGCCTCCTCTTCTGCAATTCAGCCACCCTCCCCTCACATCCCACACATCTTCTAGGGCAGGCTCCTCGGGCCTGAAGACTCATGGGAGCCTTGCTGGGAGCCTTGATGACAAAAGGCTGGGATATTCCTTGTGGAGGCCAGAGCAATTGACCTAGGATGGGCAGAACAAGGGTGTAGAAGGTCTCTTCTCTAGGGCTGGGGCTTTTGTCTCTGGAGCAGCTTCCTCCCCTAATTTAGGCTTGGTCAGTTTGAAAAAAGACAGGCCTGGAGCACAAGCCTTCATCAGCAAGGGACCTACCAGCAAAAGTAGGGGGAAAAGCCACAAGGCCTTTGTTTTAAGTTGCCAGGCTTTTGTCTCAGGTTAGGAGAGTGAGGAAGCCAATCATTTTGGAAGTCCACCATCTTTATTACATAGCTAGAGCCCCTCCCCTATCTGTCTGCCCGCCAGGGAGACTAACTCTGTTCTGTCAATGTAGCAGCCATGTGCCCAGCACCACCAGGACTTGTGCCAACTGTGGCCAACCTAAGCTTCAAGCCCAGAGCAGGTTACTGACACCTGGAGAGGAGCCTTTTGCAAAATGCCAGGGCAGTGACTTTCCCTGCTCCCTTTCCTCCTCCACTTCCTACTGACCATAGCCAGGTTCCACTCCTCCCCTCCCCTCCCCTTAAACAGACGGGAGCATCAAAGCGCGAAAAACATCGAAATTGCCAAATGCAATTTCTCTCCGGAGACGACAAATTTGCTGCAATTTGTATTTCCAAACAGGAGCTGCGGTTCCTGAGAGGCTCCTAAGCAGGTTCCCCATCCCCTCCCAGGACAGCACTTGCCCCATCTCTGCTACAGGGGAAGGGGTAACAAAGGTTGGGAGGTTGTCAGAGCAAGGGCGGGAGGCAAGAGAAAGAAACAGCCACTGCTGTTGGCCAAGCTCAGAGCTACCAACCCTCAAATGGGCTGCCAGGACCAGCTCTGCATGGAGCTAACGGGGACGTAAGTGCCCCTGGTAAAAGGCAAACTGGTCAGGGACTCATTACCCAGAAACCCCAATACATTCAGCTGCTGAATGCGTCACAGTGGCTATGCTTTAAACCACTAGCTGCAGCACAGTTGCTCAGGCTGTAACCTGGAGGTGGGGGGGGGGTGCGTATTCTGTCATTCCCCCACCCCCACTCCCGCCCCAGAGCCCCAGACAATGGCTCTGTGGCTGCTGACAAAGGTAGCTTTAACTAAACCTCTTTCTTTCTAAGAAAACTCGCCAGAATGGAAACCTGTAAACTCAGAGAGAGCAACAAAGGGCTAACTTTTAGTCTTTGCTGGCCTGCAGGAAGTCTCCTTCCTTTCAGCACCACCCCAGCTGAAGCACCCACACTATGCTTCTCTGAGTCCGGGTTAATTTTACTTAATGCAAATGCAACCTATCTTAACAAAGTTATACAAATGCTGTATAAACAAATATAACACATCTTTGCCTAGTTAAACACTCCTCAGCATTCAGCCATCTATGGTGAGCTATGTAGTCGCCCCCTTTTATGGGAAGGGGACCACTCTCAGGTAGATAGTGGTAAGGTGTAACATTAAATTCTGGTTTCCCTGTCCAACTTCTTCCTGTGACCTTGGTGACTTTGGGCCACTCCCACCATCTCCTTGTGGTCAGCTGTAGACTTAAGAGACTGCAGGACCGTTTCTTTTCCTTTCTTTCTTTCTTTCTTTTTTTTTTTTTACACTGATACCCCTTGAACAGGGCATGCTTGTTAATTTTCTGTGCCAAGTTCTCTAGGCACTAGACATTGCTCTGGGTGTGTCACTGGGGTTGTGTGTGGCTGAGATTAGCACTCGGGCAAGTAGACTGGGAAAAGCAGATGGCCTCTATTAATGAGGTTGGTTGAAGGCCTGAACCCACCGTGCTAGGAACAGATCCCCACCCCCACCCCCGAGTGTCTGCCATCAAACTGACTTGGGTTTTTTTCCTGCCTTTTTGCTTCAGGGAAATCCCTGGGTCTGGGCCTGCCAGCCTTCAGATGGGAGTCACACCATACTCTCTCCTGTGGACGCAGATGAAAGGGAACCCTTCAGTTCTCCTGAGTCTCTAGCTGGGCACCCACTCTGCCGATCTTAGGCTTGCCCATACCCATAAGAAAACGAGCCAGTTAGCTCTGCATTAAATGTCTGTGTTTAACAAACACAGGTAACGACGACCTCCTGGCTTTCCGTTGGAGAAGCCCGATTAATGCTCAGAGTAACGTTAAAAAGCCATGCCCTCTCTGTGTGCGATCTGTATTGTGAAAACTAGGCTCTATGTTTGTTTTCGAAAGCAAAATTCAATTTTCTAAAGGGAAGATTCATTTCCAAAGATCTAACACTGACTCAGCCTTTCACTCCAAGCCCCAGGAGATGCTGCTGGGGCCAGGCAGAGGGGCGGGGCCTCATTACCAGCGCGACTCTGAAGCTGAGAAGAGAGCAGTGCCCCTGCTCTCCGGCTTTGAGAGGCCTGGGAGCTGGGGGCGGCCCTCTGTAGCAGGGCCTGATCTGGGGCCCTTCCTCCCCAAGAGAACAAAGCCTTCTGGAGGAGAAACCGCAGCCACACTTCTGTTTAAAGGAACTTTAATCGCGCCCCCGCCCTCAGATTCCTTCTTAGAAGTTAGAGCATCTACTGCCATTACCACCCTGAACGTGCCCGATCTGGTTTAATCTAGGAAGCTAAGCAGGGTCGGACCTGGTTAGTACTTGGCTGGGAGAAGTTTGAGCAATGCTGGGGGACTCCACGATCTAGGCCCGGCTTGTTCTTTGGCTGGCTCTTGTGAAATTATTCTGTTGGCCACGCCCCACTCTCAGGGCTACGGTATTGTTGGCCCTGTGATCTGTGTGAACCCAAACAAACTGCCACTTCCCTCCAGATTCTTGTTTCTTGGAATTTGAGGAACCAGCCATCTGGGAGACATTTGAAGCAAGATCTTTACCTCACTCCATACACCAAAACAAATTCCAGATGGATCTCAATGTTTAAACATACACAATGAAACTACAAACGTCCTCACTAAGAGAGCGAAGTCTTAATATGAGCAAAATTCTAAGGAGGGCACAAACCATAACCCAAGAAAAGTCAAAGTGCATACAATTCAGCTCCACAGAAAAAAGCTAAAAGAAAATTCAAAGAGAAATAGTCAATTTAAGGGTGATGCTCATTGGTCCAGAGCTCACAGATAACGCTGAATGCTTAAGGGACTGGGAATTAATGAGAAAAAGACAAAGATTCCATTTTAAAGATGCGTGAAGAAGACAGTCAGGTGGTTCGCAGAGGGGGATAGAATAACACTAAACAGATGGCAAGGGCAGCATTTCACTAACGGGAAACACGCAGGAGCTGGAGCACGACCCCGGCGTTATTATCTGTCATGGAAACCGTTTTGAGATTTGCCAATATTCTTTTGGGAAAGCAGGAAGGTTGAAACTGCTGGTTAGGGCTGTAAGTTGACAACATTCCTATCAGGTACAGTTTGGCAGGATTTGATTCCGGCACACTCTCCTCTAGGAACCGATCACTCTGTGAAGGCAGAATAACCTGTGTACACACACACACACACACACACACACACACACACACACACACACCTCTGTGAGCACAGCAACCCACTACTGGGCCTCTGGAGTGGGGCCCTTTCTGGGCCTCAGTTTCCTCTTGGGTGAAACAGGATTATCAAGGGTCAGCCTCAGAGTGTGTTGCATCATGTGTGCTCATAACGTCACCAGGAGAGTTGGGCTGCTGTATAGGAAAGTCTCGGGAACAGTAGGTACTCATATCACTGATTAAACTCCAGCCATACTCAAGACCAACCAGAGGCTGAATGGCCATTTGAGGGAGGACTTTGGAGTGGGCAAGTCTACCTTCAGCCCCCTTTAGAAGGAGGAATAAGGGCAGGTGGCCAAGGTAACTGTGAAAATACAAGCCTACTGTAGTTGAGTGTGATGTGTGTGATGTGTGCAGGTGTTGGGTCAGTAATGGGAAAGGCCAAAACGATCTTCTTGAGAGCAAATCCTGACACTGCCTGACCAGACCCCGACCCCGGGGGACGGGCCACTTTGAGTAAGGAAACTGGGCCATCTCACCTTTCTTAGCAGTTCTGTCTGAGTGATGCCAAGGCCCTAATCAATTGTTTCTAACACCCCCAAAATGGCTGACACTCTGGGGTGTGTTTTCTAACTGCTAGGCCTGGCTAAGCACCCAACAGTTCACTTTTCCATCCAGGAGCCTTGATACATGGCTGTCACTGCTTTCCCCATTTGACAGAAGAGGAACCAAAGCTCCACCATCAGGGGTTCTCTCAGCAGCTCAGTGTCAAGGCCCATGTTGGACCTGAGCCTCTCTGGCATCACCTGGGCGTATCTCTGTATACACCAGAGGGTCACCTCTCGAGTGTATGGCTCTGTTTCTCAGACCTATCTCTCAGAATGACCTCCACCCCAAAGGACTTCTCTAAGTATAAAGTCAAACTTGTTTACATGAGCGCACGTGTGTGTGTATGTGTGTGTGTGTGTGCATGTGTGTGTATGTGTATGTGTGTGTGTGTGTGTGTTTGCATGTGTGTGTGGCCCAGGGATCAGCCTTGGGTATGGGTCTCCAGGAACTATTCTCCCCTTTAAAGACAGAGTCTCTCATTGGAACCTGGGGATTGTCTGGCAAGGTTTGCTGGCCACTGAGCTCCAGGGAGCCTCCTGTCCCCACCTCCCTAGTACTGGAGTACCAAACATGCTCCACCATACTCCACTTTTTATGGGTATAGGGAATGGTTCTCATGCCTGCATGGCAAGCACTTTACTGTGTCAGCTCTCCAGGCCCAAGACTGGGTTTTTAAGCCCAGCAGGGTATGGGATGAGGTCAGCGTAATGGTTTAAGTAAAATGCTACAGGTCCCCAAGTGGCGGCAGTGGGCAGCAGGCCATGAGACTATGCTGCAGATCTTGGAGCAACAGCAGGCAGTGGACAGCGGGTCCCAAGGCCACGGCAGGCCATGAAGGCAGCCAGGTCGCAGGCAGAAGATCATGTGGCTGGTGAGAGACCAAGACAGATAGGCACATCATGTAGAGTGAAGTTGGATATTTATTTAGTGGGTTATGGAAGGAAAGAGGAGAAGGGGGAATAGCAGAGAGAGAGGCAGGGAGAGAGAGAGAAAGAGAGAGAGAAACAGAGAGGGGGAAGGGGAAAAATGGGGAGAAGGGAGACACAGAAGCTGCCTCTTTGAGAGAGAGATGGAAAAGAAAGGACTAGGGCCAGGAAGGAAGATCCACCTGCCTCAGCAGAGAGGCAGGGCTTATCTCTTAAAGGGACAGGATAGACTATTACATTCCCATCTCTGTTTTATAATAAAAAGGCAGGAGGTTAGGCATAACAAGTTAAAGCAATTGGGCTGGCAGATTCTCAAGACTGCTTCCAGCATATTTGTGGGCATCATCTTTGGGGGGAGCCTGAGAAAGCTGGATGCTGGTCACATTCTGGGGTAGCTGGTCTCTTTGTTCCTGTCCAGTGTTTGTGGTATGGAAATGTCTGGTGTCTCTTATACCTGTTTAAGGTATTGGCAGAACAGAGGACAAAGTTAAGTTTAGGGGAAAAAAAATTAGGACCAGGGAATTGAGAGGGGTTATCTGACCTATTTAAGGTAGATCCTTCAATTCAGCTCCCTGGAACTCACAAGAATTCTTTGGGTTTATGAAAACAGAAGTTTTAGATGGCAGCAGGATGATTGTGACAGATGTTTTTGCACAATGAAAAGTATTTATAAGATTATGGAAGGCAGTGTGAGAGAGAAATTTCATAGTGTGTATTTGTCCTTACTCCTTTATAACTTGTAGGTGTACACCTTAATAACTTGTATTTGAATTTTATTGAAATTTGTTTGGTGAGGCTGTCCTTTTAAAGTGACAAAACCTCTCAGCTATCAAACTGCATCAGAGATCTTTGAGAAGGATAAAATTTTATTTGAGTTATTGATTTAAAAAACAACAGAGAATTTACTTGGTTGGCACCTAGAGCTATTCCTTAGGGTCCTCCATGGTCGCTGAAGGTTGTATTTGCCTTTTGCTATTTAGCACAGGACCTGCCAGGCTCTAGAAGTTCCTGTGGGCTAAGAAATCTGTAGGAAGACAAGCCTACCTTGACCCGAGAAGCTAGGCTGTTGATTCCAACGATTCTGTCCACTGTCTGGTGATCTTCAGTTTAGATGAAAAGCAGTTTTGCCCAGTGGTCAGTGCTTGGCAGTTGAAATGAAGTACAGATGGATGTTGTTCTGTGCCCATTTGTCTTCTGTCTTCTTTGGTGGAAACAGAGTGCTGCTGCTAAGAGCCAACCTGTCTCTTTTTGTTATGAAAAGTCTTTTAATAATTAAATATTTAAAGGCCATATTCTCCCAGATCTCTGAGCAGTTGAGGGCTGCTTATCAGATATAGATGAGTTATAACAATAGTATAGAATCTGCCTGGAGAGCTGGGTCCAAGCTTGACTGCACTGGCTCTCAACAGGTAAAGCAGGGTTGGATTAAATATACCGTATTTTTGTAAGAGACTTAAAAGTACATACCAGTTTAAAACATGAGACTTATTGCTTTACAATAATTTATCTGGAATGAGATACAATGAACAGACAATTATAATATTTAACAGTAAACTTAGGTGCATTTAAGGTACATGTATGCACATACACACACAGAGTGAACAGGAATTGGGTGAAAGGCATGCCACTGTGCAAAACATACATGTAACAGAGTCAGCAAGAGGAATTTAAACACAAAAACATAAGTAAACTGGGACCAGGCAGGGAATACCTCAGTAAAGATGGCAGAACTTGGTCACCTGACCTGGCTCTCAGTTAAGATGATGGTGAAGATATCTGACCTCTGTTAAGATGGTGGTAAGGTCACCTGACCTCAGACAAAATGGCGGTAAAGTCACCTATGTAACAGAGTTAACACCAGGGAACCAGGCAGGGAATACCTCAATAAAGATGGAGGAACTTGGTCACCTGACCTAGCTCTCAGTTAAGATGGCAGCGAAGTCACCTGGCCTCAGTTAAGATGGTTGTAAGGTCACCTGACCTCAATCAAAATGGCAGCAGTCACATGTTGTATGGAAGAGAGACCTAGAGGCATGATCTGCCCTGTTGCTGAGCCACCCTGCCAAAAGCCATGGTGGGGAGCACAAGGCTGGAATTGAAAACAGCTACCTCATGCATCCCATCAATCTTGTTGACAGCAGTAGCAGTGGTAGGGACAGTTTGAGAAAAGGGGGAGCTGGCAGGACACTTGGGGAGCTAGTTTGAGGGTTGATACAATGGCTGAAATGTGAAAACAGCAAACAAACACCGCGGAGCCTATAGAAGGATATCTTCTCTCTACAGGCAGGATATCTCCTCACAGACACCAGTCAGGCTCTGGTCTGGGTGACTTGGAAGCCAGAGAGGCTGGAGGCTGCTCTGAGTGGTCTCTCACAGCAGGGAACACTGATGGGTGGTCCAAAACAAAAGACAAGAAAAAAGGAGAAAGAAAAATCCGAGGGACCCTGAGCCCTCAGTTGAATGCACTGCACAGCGTGTGCCCTGTTAGTGTGGGAGGACCAACCCCGGGTCAACCTGTCACCTTTTTAGCTATGGAAAGCAGCAAAGGGCTCAACCATAGCTGTGAAGGCTGCGGTTGGGGGTTGGAATGGAAAAACTCACCACAAAAGCTGCTGGTGTGCATATAGGTCAGTGTTCAGGCAGATGAAACATGTGGTTGTTGTGGAAAAAACACCTGGTTCCAGATCGGGACCCTGGGAGAGGGGCGGGAGGGCCTACTGAGTCTGATGGCACCAATGTAATGGTTTAAATAAAATTCTGAGGTTACTTCCCAACCAGGCTGACCAAGCAGCTGAAACAGCAGCATTCCAGAGCCCAGACCTACCTCAATCACCTCAGGAGGTTCATACAGTATAGCCTACATTCTTGCCGAAACCCCCTGACACCCAGCAAATTCTGTCATATCTTCATCAGCTCTTTCATCCTAATAGCAAAGCTCTGTTTCATTTTGTCAAGGCTCACCTCCAACCCACCACTGAGGACTTAGAGTTCTTAAAAGTTCTCATTGTCTCTTGTAAAATCTGTCAAAAGTCAGATCCTAAGACCAAATATTGTAGTTTCCCTTTTCCCACCCACCAGGCCAGGGGCTCCCTTTCAGGAACTGACTGGCAGCTTGATTTTGCTCATATGCCCACAGTCAGAAGAGTTAAATATCTCCTGGTCTTGGTGGACACAATGTCTGGGTGGATTGAAGCATTCCCCACCACTAACAAGAAGGCCCAGACAGTCTCCAATATTCTTCTCTGTGAAATCATCCCCCAGTTTGGAATCCCAACCTCTTCAGTCGGATAATGGCCCAGAGTTTACTCTGTCTAAGGCCCTTAACATTCCCTGGCATTTTCCTTTCCCATACCACCCTCAGTCTTTAGGGAATGTAGAAGGAACTAACCGTTCTTTAAAAAATGTTCTTGTTAATATGTCATAAGAACTTTACCTTGACTGGGTAAAACTTTTGCCTCTGGCCCTTCTTAGACTTAGGGTTCTCTCCCAAAGCCCTCTTTCCATCTTGCCCTTTGAACTCATGTATGGGCTGCCAGTTTTAACCCCTGGCCTCTCATCTAAAACCTCTCCCCTTCCTGATCACCTGCTTACTCCGATGTTATCCAATCTTCGCTCCCTATTATGGGGTTTTACCAACTGCTCATTACCTCAACTGTGTGCTAATTCATTCCCACTGCTGATTAAAATAGGAGATCAGATACTATTCTCTCCCCCAGACCAATGCCCCTCACCCCTTTCCTCTAAATGGCAGGGCCCCTTTAAAGTAATTCTTGTAACTCCCACAGCTGTCAAGCTCAAGGGACTCTCATCAAATCCACCTGTCCCACCTTAAACCTTTCACTCTTCAGGCTCAAGATTCCCGCTCATATATGGTAACTCAATCAGAGCCCTGTTCCCTTAAGTCCCAGAGGGCACCAAGATTAGCCACTCTGTCTCCAGTTCCAGAAAAATAAAAGTTTCATCACCGTACTCAACTCTCCTATACCAAAAACTCCATATACTCTCCCTCTTCCTCTTTTTCCTATCTGCTTTACCAACTTCTCTGTATCTCCAATGTCATGCTTAAATTTCTAGTTAGCCACTCAGCTGTTAACACAGAAACCATTATTTGTAAACCGCTTTTGGTGGGTTACATAGTCTAAGGGTTGTGACCCACCCTGCAGTCAGTTATTCCAGGGTCACGGAGAGGTACTATCTGGAAGATAATGGGCTAAGAGAGAAGAAGAAGGCTAGGCAGATTTGTCGAAGCCTCCGTTTATTAGACACAGGTTACAGCTTATATAGAATAAGGAGTTGGGGGGTGGGCACAGGGGCCTGGACTCTTGCCGCATAGTTCACGTTGGTCACGTGGTTCACGTTGGTCACGTAGGCCAGGAGGTTACATTCTGTCAGGTCACGTAGGCCAGGAAGTCACAACTATGAGTTGACACACCTAGTTCTCTAGATAGTTTGGAATGTGGGGCGGGTTTCGCTAACAGATAGTTCTCCATTAACAGCCAATTTGGGTGTGGGGTAGGCTCTGTCAATAGAACGATTCCTAACACAACTAGGGGTGTGGGGTTCTCTGCAGACTCCCCAGGGCGATGGTTCCTGCAATAATCCTAGGAGGAAACAGCTCCTGACAATTATTAAGCATAGAGCCGAAGGTACAAGGATTGCCAAAAGCCCAGGTTGCTGTTCTTCTTAAAACACAGGACAAACTTAGACAGACACACACGGCGGAACAAACACAGACACAGCACGGCGGCTCCCACATGGGTCCACTTTAATGGGGGAGGGGAACACAGAAGGGCGGGGAGGTGTGCAGGACACACAAGGAAAGGCAAACGAGAAAGCGAGCCTCGTGTGGCCCTGCCTTTTTAACGGGGAGCGCAAGGGTGTCTGGGAAGGATGTCCCATACCTGTG
>NC_022014.1:16360083-16363764 GCF_000317375.1 Microtus ochrogaster | reverse complement strand
GGAGAAGAATATCAGAGACTGTTTGGGCTCTCTTGTTAGAGGTGGGGAAGGCTTCAACCCACCCAGACATTGTGTCCACCAAAACCAAGAGATATTTAATTTTCCTGACTGTGGGCATATGAGTGAAATCCAGCTGCCAGTCGGTTCCCGGAAGGGAGCCTCTGGCTTGGTGGGTAGGAAAAGGGAGGGCCGAGGGGGCGGGGTTGGGGGGAGGGGAAGACAGGGAGGAATCCAAGGACGCTTCCGGCTGCCTGTGATGGAAAGACACTGTTAATTGTTTGCGCCACCCAGTACGGGAAGAATTTGGAGGTGTATCAGAAAGGCTGGATGGGGACCCAGAACTCCGGCGAAAATGGGAACTTTTTGGAGAAAGAGACCTGGATCTAGAGAAATGTTTATGCGGCAGGGAACGGGAGAGAGACCTGAGAGTGGACCGGTTAGAGGCATCATGGGGGGAAGGTTTAGGTGAGCCTTTCCGGTGTCCGGAACCTGTTGAAGGAAGAGAAGCGGTTAAGGTGTCGCAAGACCAGATGGGGCGGGAGGGGGTGGTCCCTCGAGGCCGGAAGGGCTGAGGCTCGTCCGCTGGATCCATCCTCATGGCTGGAGCGGAAGGTTCCTGTGGGGCAGACATCGCTAGGAACATGTGAGCAGGAGGGCATTGTGAAGTTGTAGACGAATCAGTTTTCAGGGCCATATAAAAGAAGGCCATTACATAAGCCATTTCCTTCCATTTGGCAGCCCGGTGACAAAAATTGGCCAGCTCCCGTAAAATATTGGGATCAAATGAGCCCGGGGGGCCAGCGGAAACCGTCCTCCAGCTTATATTGGGGCCAGGTTTTGGAGCAGAGACGCGCCAGCGTCTTTAACTTGATGGAGGGAATCAAAGCATGAGGCTTTAGAGATTCCAGGAGTTGACTGAGGGGGGAGTTTGAAGAAATTGGCTTTGAATTTTTAGTTCCCATGGTTAATTGGTAAATCCACCTGCAGAAGGCGAGCCAGGCATCTCGAGTGCAGGCATCCCTGAACCCCGAGAGGCCGCGCTATAGGCAAAATCGGCCCGAACCTAGCTACCGACAGGAAAATCCCGGCTAGGAGGGGAAGATTAAGCAATCGGCCCGAACCTAGCTACCGACAGGAAAATCCCGGCTAGGAGGGGAAGATTAAGCAATCGGCCCAAACCTAGCTACCGACAAAAAAAAAAAGGGGGGTAGACAACCCAACCCAGAACGCGCCAGAGAAAGCTGGCCAGGCGTTCCCTAGGCGGGACGGGGAGAGAGCCAGTGGGGGTAAACTCACGAATTGCTTGGTATCAGTTGGAGACAGAGGTGGTTGTAGGCAGGTCTTGGTTGTAGACTTCGTTCCCGGGAAGGAGGTCGTCCAGCACTCCGGGAGGTGCGCCAAAGGCCCAGAGGCCAGGCCTCAGGTGGAAGGCCCGGGACGGGAAGTCCCCGAGTCGGTTGGCACCAAATGTTGTTCTTCTTAAAACACAGGGCACAGGACAAACTTAGACAGACACACACAGCGGAACAAACACAGACACTGCACGGCGGCTCCCACGTGGGTCCACTTTAATGGGGGAGGGGAACACAAAAGGGCAGGGAGGTGTGCAGGACACACAAGGAAAGGCGAACGAGAGAGCGAGCCTCGTGTGGCCCTGCCTTTTTAACGGGGAGCGCAAGGGTGTCTGGGAAGGATGTCCCATACCTGTGCGCAGGTGTGCGCACAGGTATCCATAGTCCAGGAGGAGTCTGGGAGTTGTAGTTTCCAAAGGAACAACACAGGTGGTAAGAAACAATAACAAGTTTGGGGATATTCACAGCCCCAAACTCCAAAAACTCACAAAACAGACTTTAATATAACAGGTTTATCACTGACTGCAGCAGTGTCTCCTGGATGTTAAGGTAATACCATGATGCTAAAGAGAACAAGTGCCTTAAGATCTGCTTCAGGTAAAACATTAAAGGGTCTAATAATTCCCCCTTCTTTTCCTCCTTCCTCCCCACCATCTTCTATTCCAACACTATACCATCATAATTACAAGCTTTTAATACTTCTAAATTTATTTCTTTTCAAACATTTTTTTCATAAGCTCCAGGGAGCCAATTAGACCTATCTAAATGGACCAGACTCGCCCAGAATAAGTGTCATTTAATTCTTCCCTTATCATTTCTGGTCTCGAGAACCCCCTGGGAATTCCCCTCCCCCCCAAAAAAAACTCTATCTTCCATCTTAGGACTCTCCTCCCTTATTCACCAGGATCTAAAATTTTTTTGAGACATAATTTTCTACCTTTCTAGCATCTTGTGGGGTCCAAACTCTCAGCCAGCCAGTTTCAAAGAACCCGGAAAAAATACAAAAGTAATCATCCACCCCAGGACATGGTCAAGCATCTTAACTCTCTGACGCCCACAAAATCAACAGGAAGCAGTCATGAAAGACCTTATGACGCCACATTCCCACCCATTAAAGACCCCAAACTCCCCAAATTTTTATAATAAACAACAGGGTGGAATGTTACGATTTCAGCCACAATAAAGCTGACACTTCCAGGTTCTAGGGTCACACATGTACAAACAAGCCCTCAGACGGAAGTGCCTAATGGTCCCGTCCCCCACCCCCACCCCGCGTGACCTACGCGCATGCATGGTTGCATCATCCACGTGTGACTCAGCTAAGCCCTAGCACGCATGCGTGAGCCCCGTCATCTGTGTATGATGTAGTCAAGGCTGGATGTGCCATCTTCCTCTCTTTCTCTCTCTCTCTCTCTCTCTCTCTCTCTCTCTCTCTCTCTCTCTCTCTCCACACTGACTTCCCAGGCCTGTACACGCCCCCTCTAATAAACTCCGTAGCAGGTTTGTTGCATGTTCTGTGTTTCCTTCTCACTCACGCCAGGTAATTTCAGCCAATCTATGTGGAGCCTCTCTTTCTCCTATTTTCAGATAGGCCAAGCAACCCTAGTGGGCCCATCCGGTAATGACACAGCTGCAGCTGTCACATCCTTCCTGTTCCATCTCCTATAAAGAACTGAAGAGCCTCAGGAACATGGTCATTGGTGGTGATGGCAAAGGAGGATTTAGAAAAACCAATAAGCAAGAGTGAGCCAATGTTATGCCCAGATCCGCGAAGTCCCCCAAAAACCAACAAGGAGACCGAGACTCTTATGTAAAAACAAACGCTTTTATTTTATACAAGTTTGCAGACTCCGTCTCTCTATATGTCCAACATATTGGAATAATCAGAGAGCCCCCAGCTCAGTTAGAGTTGGGTTTTTATAGTAGTAAAAGTGGGAGTGAGGGATTTCTAAGATTCAGGACCTCTGATTGGCTGACATTTGTCTAGGGGTGTCCTGGTGAATGTGTGCTGGAAGTGATCTACAACAGGTTAGGTATTTCCTTTGGATGGTCTGTTCTTGGGTGGTGCTCAGGTAATCTCAGTTTGTGGTTTTTCCTGCAACCAGGTGTAAACTACTGAGACTCAGGACTCCATTAAACTTACGGGTGGCTGAGTCCTTCACTGGCAGCTGATAATGGTTGGAAGAACTTCCATTGGGTGGTCTGTTTCTATTAAGCTTATCATGGTTGGCTGAATCCTACACCAGCACTCGGGAGGCAAAGGCAGGCAGATCTCTGAATTCGAGGTCAGCCTGGTCTACATAGTGAGTTCCAGGACAGTTGGGGCTAC
>NC_022014.1:16331914-16359815 GCF_000317375.1 Microtus ochrogaster | reverse complement strand
GGAGGAAAGGAAAAGAAAGCATGAGTAACCAAGGCCCTTGATTGCCCTTACCATGCTGAGAAAGATCTTTGAAGAACCAGAATGCCAGTCAAGGCCATTGAATCTCCATCCTCCTGCACAGGGGGAGTGCACAGAGGCTCCAGCTATACCAGCTAATTGTCTTCCAAATAGATGAGGGTTCAGTATCCAGCTTCCTTCCAGGAATCCTTGCAGTCCCCTTTAGCATAAGATAAATTGTTGCTTCTGATTCAATTTCTTCCCCCCACTCCCCCTCCCCAAGTGGTTTCCTAAAACAATAAGAAAACACATTTCTCATTTCTGCATTCAGCGTTTCAGGCAAGTGCAGAAGCTCTGCTTAGGGGTCCCAGCACAAACAAGGAGGGAGCCCAAGCCCCAGCCAGGGGTGGTGCGGGCAGTGGGCTCCAAGGAGGACTCAGCTCCCTAGGTAAGGCTTGGGCACTCAGGGCACAGCTTGCTTTCCTCTGTCGGTAGTAAGATCACTGTGTTCTGTGCTGGGGAGAAAGACATAGGCCCAGGTCACCATGTGGAGGTTTATTGACCTACACACCACTACCTAGATTTCAACATTATCCAACTCTGATAGAGGCTGTGCTGGATTCCAGGGTAACAAGATGAGAAGGCTTTGAAGTGTGTGGGGTGCATTTGTACTGCCCTGCACCCCCCCAACTTAATTGCTAGCCAGATGATGGGGCAGAAACATTGCATGTTATTTATGACATTTATGTGCCAATGATCTTTACAATGAGCATGTGTGTAGGTCTCTGCAGTCAGCACAGTTCTCTCATATCTTATGATTGTCGCTATTCTGAAAATAAGGAAGCAGAGGTCCTGGAAGAGAGGCTGGCCTGGGTCTCCATGGCCTGTGAATGACAGAGCTGGAGTTCAAATTCATGTCTGTCTGATGACTAAAACCTGTGTTCTACACATGGAAATCACATTTAATCTGGGCACTGTAATCGTCTGTCCTGTCCCTTTAAGAGACAAGCCCCGCCCATCTTCCCGTTCCCCCATCCCCCACCCCTGTCTACTGAGGCAAGCGGATCTTCCTTCTGCTTCCCATCTGAGCTTCTTCCCTTTCCATCTCTTCTGAAAAGGCAGCTATTGCCATGGCTCCTTTCCCCTCATCCCCCCCTCTGTTTCTCTTTCTCTCTCTCTGCCTCTCTCTCCTCGCCCCCCTTCTCCCTCCCTCTCCCTTTCCCCTTCCCTTCTATAACCCACTAAATAAATATCCAACCTCACTCTGCATGGCCTGTCAATCTGTCTCTTTCTCTCACCTGCTGTGTGGGGACCCTCGTGGCCTGTTGCCTGCTGCTGGCACTCGGGGAATGGTGCCTTTTTATCTAAACCATTACAGGCACTGCATGGCATGTTCAAACTGACACACAGAATTAACCATCACATGCTTGGCTGGTAGGAAACCACACAGGAATGGCTCCTTTCCCATGGATGTCCCTCTCATGGGGCATCATAGTGCAAACTAAAGTTTCAGCAGACTGGTTTGCAGGTCAAACACTTCCTCTCTTTTTGTCTCTTCCCTTTTCTGCTCATTTTTCCTGAAATCCCTTCTTTCCAACCCAGATATTTCAAACTTATGTAAATCCCCTCATTCAAAGCTTGTCAAATAAAATAGAGCAAAACTTCCAAAAAAAAAAAAAACAAAAACAAACAAACAAAAAAAAAAAACCTGTGTTCTTCCCCCACCCCTAGAGATGTCTGTGTGTCCCTTAGAAGGATGTTCAGGGAAAGCATTGAGAGTGAAATGGACCCAAAGCAGGGTTGAGGAGGACAGGCGGACGGACTGTTGTGACTCCCTATGAGCCTCTCCTGTCTCCTGGCTATAGGTCTGAACTGAGAAAATCCCTGCTCTCAGGGTGATTACCTCTCTTAACCAGCCAGCTACAGTGGACATCTTGATAAGTGTTAGGTCTCAGACCTGGGACACATGACTAACTGAGGCGTCCATTAACATATCAAAGCAGATGCTGGCTGCCAGGTTCTCCAGCTTCTCCCATTTCCTACCTGTTAAAGGGTTCTCCTGGCTTGCATACCCTGCCCACTAACCAGAATTCTCCAGCCCAGTGACTGGGCTGGGCTTCCCTCCCAGCCAGCTCCTCTGGCACACATATAACTCAGCCATTTTGGTTATGCCAGTCTCTTGGCCCAGGCCACCCCTCTTGGTCAGCAGCTCCTCTTCCTCCCTCCCTCTCCTCACACTGCCCAGCTCAGGTCATGTTTGCTCTGGACTCTCCCACATGTCTCTTTCTCTGACTGTGCTCTCCCTTATAGCTACAATAAACCTCGTCCTCCGCAATACCTAGAAGCAGTTATGTCCTTCCTTTTTTATTTCTTTTTTTTTCATTCAGTAAGATTTTGAAGAAGTAGAGTGTCTAGTCGGTGCACATCCTTAGTCCCAGCACTCAGGAGACAGAGGCAAGGATATCTCTGTGAGTTCAAGGCCAGCCTGGTCTACATTGTAAGTTCCAAGCAAGTCAGAGCTATACAGTGAAACTCCATCTCAAAATAAAAAGACTTTGAAGAAAAGACATCTGTTCCCATTGCCTTGGATTTGCATTTGCCCTGTAGTTACAAAGTGGTGTCTGTGCGTTGTGGGAGGGTCTGCAATCAACTGCTATTTTGAAATTTGATTGAAGCAATAGGAACATAACTTGCCCTGACTACTAAGCTGGGGTGCCCATCTCATCAGCTCTTCCTGATCCCCTCCCCGTCCAGGGAGACATTTAAACGGGCACAGTCTCCAATTGTACAAATCAGGAAATGGACTCCCAGAGAGGTGACACCATTTGACAGTTCTCACATCTGAGCCTGAGCTCAGATGTTCCATTGTTTACAGCATCAATTTCAAGAAAGAGTGACCAGAGCTCTGCAGGGCCCAAAGAGCCCGAGACATGGTGTCCTCCTAGATGTCACACAGGCTCCTGGCAGTCCTGCCACCATTCTAAGAGCGTCTGGGTTAGGAACGAAGGTGATCAATGCTAACATTTATTTACGAAACCATGCCTGGGACCGTTTGACTACAAAGTTAAACCAAATCACAAGAGTGTATCAGAATGCACAGGACGCTGTTTTCACACCTTGGAAAGTGTGACTAAGAACAGCAGGAATGAACAGACCATAGACTCCCCTGGCGTTATCTCTCAGAAGGCAATGCCAAGCCCAGCTGTGTGTTGGAGTGGCCTATGAGAAGCTTGAGAGCTGAGTGAACTTGGGAGCAGGAGCCATGTGCCCCTCCCTTCTCTAATTTATGGAGTCCCCCGAAATAGCAAGAAAGCCAAGCTCAGTGGGTTCCATCAATGCCACTGATAAGAATCCAGTCTGACCTCCCATAGCTCTTCCAGAACAGCAGCTTCAACAGTCTGAGAAGGTGACCCCCAACTACTTGGGAGTTACAATTGTCTTTTTAGTGGGTAAGGATTTTTTTTCAGCCTTCAGTATAGAAATGGCTGAACTATACAAACACACAGAATGAATATTTTTAGATGTTAAACAATCTGGTTGTATTTGGTACTCTAAGTATTTAGGATGTTTAAGAATTTGATGTGCTTGAGAGATAGGTCTGCCTTTAAATCTCTTTCTAGCCCCATGAATCCAATATAAAGTATAACTTAGTAATTAAATTAGGTTTTTTTATTTCCTATTGAAAATCACTCATTTACCTTTGTACACACTTAAGATTCTCTTAGATTCGTAAGATTTACTTAATCATATGGAAAGGTTTATCACTCAAGTAGTGAATAGAGAGAGCTTAAATATGTTGAATTTGTGAAGTACTATTTTAAATATTTGAAAATGTTTGGTTAATTTTGTGCATGGAATGAACAGCAACCAAGCGTGACATGCTGCCCCTTCGAGCTCAGGAAGCCCTGTTCGGTGCCATTCATTTGGGCCAGACTGGCCACAGCTAGCCAAACAATCCTGTGTGCCCTACCCTAGGACATAGCCTCCTATGAGAGCACAGCTTTAATAAAAGAGGTGGTGAGGCAGGCACCCAGCCCAGAGCTTAGTGAGCAAGGCTTTTCTGTAATTCAAAGTTCTTCTGAAACCAGCTGCCGAGGAAGGTAAATTTTGCTGAACTGCCTAAGGCCACACTCATCTTTAATTATCCCGTTAATATCTGTCTCCCCCAGGTAGTCGTTACACCTGTAGTTATTACAGTGCCCAGGCTTGAAACAGCTTGCAGATTTCCTGACGGTATTAATGGAAGTTTTGCAAATTGATTTGGAGAGATTAGGTGGTGCAAGGCTGGCGTGACTTGACGTGGAGCCCATTCTAAGTAGCTCACAGCCTCCTGACCTTCATCTCTGCCAGGGCAAGAGCAAAGAAAAATCAGAAGATGAGGGTTCCATCTCCTGTGTGGCCTGTGACCTTGGACCTGTCACTTCGGAAAGCTAAGCAACTTTGTCAAAACAAGAGGCTTGGATGAGTCTCAATAAACGAGAGTCTCTCCTGGCTCCCATTGCTTTGCCCTCTGAGGCTGAGAGGCTGGCAGAAGGGCTCTCCCCTCTCAGAACTGACTGGCCTCCCTCTTCCTTCCTCTTCCTCATCCATCTGTCCCCCAAGTACAGGGCTGAGATCAAACCTCTATGAGGTTCTAAAGTAGGTGCTGGCAATAGATACAAATCAGCTACTTCTGAATGATAAAGCCAAAGGCCATCAGTGCCTCTGTGACCTGGGCCAACTTGGCATTAAGGTTCTTTGCAACAAGCTCTGAGGGGCAGGGATCAGATGCACACCGCAATGTGGAGGAAAGAGAATTGGCCTTAATGCCAGAGGCCCCAATGTTCCAACCGGCACCAGATTTAATTGCTGCCTGACTTTGAACATGTTACTTTCTATTTCTAGCCCTCAGCTGTCTTCTCCACAAAAACGGGGGAGCTGCCAATGAGAATCTTGTTCTGCCTTGCTGGAGGATAGCTTACAAGATCATGTTTATCAAGCTGTGGACCATTATTTACAGATGGGGGAGAGGTACTACCTTCCTCCCGCCTGCTTCCAAGCAACCAGACATGAGCCAAGACAATGGAAAGAAGTGACTTCCAGAGTGAGGAAGTAATTCAGAGCCAGAATAAAGATCAGGTCTGCCCTGCTACCTAAGAGGGTCTTCGGTGGGGAGCCCAGACCCTGATTCCCCATCACCAGGCCACCCGTTATAGACAGTCAAGGACCAAGGCTGACTCTAGTATCCCAGGGACATAGGCAGGTGTCACTGGTCCCACATAATGCAGGGCAGAAATAGGATTAGATCTCTGGGGCTCTCTGACACCTAAGCTGAGCCACTTGTGTGACTGCCCTTATTATCTGGCTGCCTATTTCTTAGTTCCCTCCTTGCCCCATTCACCTCAGCCTCAACAGGCTGGCTAAACCAAGCTTCCTAAATCCCACCAGTGTCACCATCCCTGACTCCAAAGCCTCTGTCAATTGCAGCCCACCAAGCTCACCCCTGCTGCTGTCACCATCATTGCTAACAGCTACAAGAGGGCTTGGGCACCTAGATTTTATCCTTAAAGAAAAGGCTTCAATTGAAGTTGGGAAGTATGAGAGTCTGCCTCCTCGAGCAGGCAGACCCCTCTCAGAGGCTTCCTCAAGCAGATGGTTTGTAGAATTTCTAATTGTAGTAATATAAGCAAGCGGTGGGGCTGCGTCCCAGGCACCCCGGCCGCCTGGCTAGCTTATGCCCCGAAATAACAACACACAAACTGTATTCATTTAAACACTGCTTGGCTCTTTAGCTCTAGCCCTTTTCTCGGCTAACCCTCGCACCTGGACTAACCCATTTCCAATCATGTGTGTCGCACCCCAAGGTGCGCTTACCGGGAAGATTCTAGCCTACGTCCATCCTGGGTCGGAGCTTCATCGCTTGTGCCTCAGAGAGCAGAGCTATCCCCGCGTCCGCCCAGGAGCTGGGAGCATGGCGTCTCTGTCTGAGGCATCTTACCTCACTTCCTCTTCCTCCCAGCATTCTGCTCTGTTTACTCCACCTACCTATGTTCTAAGCTATGAGCCCAAGCAGTTTGTTTATTACTCAACCAATGAAATCAACAGATTGATATATGACACTCCCACATCATCTAATTAATGAGAGACGGTGCAGATGGGGGGGACTTAATAGCCTGCAGAAAAATATAGGCGATGGGGGGGGGATGGAGCTGGCCCTGAACAGGTCCTGGACCAGGAGCTGATGCCTGAGCAAGGAGCAGGGAGAGCCGTGCCCTCTAGCCTCGTGGCCTTCATGGTGGACATCACATATAGCACCTGGGTCATCCATGGCCCGTTCTGAGGATGAGAAAGTCATATACCTGAGATTCTTGGCTCTGTGCCAGCACATAAGAGAGGAGGAAGAAGAGGAGGTGGAAGGGCATGCTGCTAGGTACAAATCAGATGAGCCTCTCCTTCCCCAGATCTCTATATCGAGCAAGGCATATAATGTCGCTAAGCCTTAGTGTCCTCATGAGGAAGATAACGATAGAAGAATCATAAACCACAGGCTTGAATGGGTCATAAAGTCCATGGAGTTGAACCGCCAGGGCTTGCATATCTACCAAATTCTCCCGCAAAGAGCTGGTCTGATCTCCGAGCCAGGGACCTCACCACCACCCAGCGCTGCACCACAGCCGCGTTTATCTATAGACAACAGTGCTAGGAAACAGGTATCAGAATAAAGTCTGCCTCCCTGAGTAAGTGATGATAACTGTGCCAGGTGTGCTCGTGCGCCCATAATCCTGGGAGCCAGAGGCTGGAGGACCAGGTGTTCGAGGCCATCCTTAGCTACAAACTGGAAGGGGACGTTAGAGAAGGCAGCGTAAAGTTGCTTTGAAAACTGAGAATAGTACTTGGACTCTGGAGCCTAGAATATGGAGCCAGGAGAAGAGAAGGTAGGTGACATGCCAGCTGCGTCTCAGTCCTTGATATTGATGCTAACCGGTGGTGAACAAGAGACCGTGAGTTTCCATGGGGAAGGGACCAAAAAGGAACCTAAAGTGTGGACAAGTCAGGAGGAGATGAGGAAGATGACTAACAGTAGCAGCAGCTAACACTATCCCTGGCTGTTCTGAAGATTACGTGGTCCCCTCATCCTCCCAACAGCCCTATGGAGTGGGTGCTCACGGCCCAGATGAGAACATCAAGGCAGAGCGGTTGAGTTAACTTCAGAGTAACCAGTAAAGTGGCAGATCTGGGATTCAAACCAGGCAGGCAGGCTTGAGTCCGCATTTATAGCCAGGTAGGATGTCCAGAATCAGAGGCAACTCGAAGCAGACTGGGCACAGAGGGAGGGAAAAATCCGAGAAACAAATTTGGGGTGATACTATGTTCTCCCCCACAGTCCCTGGCTATTCATTTTATGATTGGGAAGTTTACACATTGTCTGCCAAGCTGATCCTTTGAACAACTCTGGGGAGCAGCTGTTATTCCCATCTACATATGAAGATGCTGCAGCCGGGAGGTGGTGGCGCACGCCTTTAATCCCAGCACTCGGGAGGCAGAGGCAGGCGGATCTCCGTGAGTTCGAGGCCAGCCTGGTATACAAGAGCTAGTTCCAGGACAGGAACCAAAAGCTACAGAGAAACCCTGTCTCAAAAAAAAAAAAAAAAAAAAAAAAAAAAAAAAGATGCTGCAATTGCAGAGGTCAAAAATCACATATCACATACCCAGTCAGGCAGGGGTGGCGTATGGCGCATACCTTTAATCCCAACATTTAGGAAGCAGAAGCAGAGGCAAGAGGATCTCTGTGAGCTCAAGACCAGCCTGGTCTACAGAGCTAGTTCTTGGACAGTCAAGACTACACACAAAGTAACCCTGTCTTGAAAAAAAAGAACAAAAAAATCAGGTGTGTCTGATGGGGCACACCTGAAGTGCCAACATCCTGGGGCTTCCTGGGGGTGCAGGGGTAGGATTCAGATACAAGGTCTGCCTAGCTTCAAACCTGTGCTAATTTAGGTACTCAAATGCTCCTTACAGGTTCCTATTTAGTGTCGTGCACTGAGCTAAGTATTTAAGCAAGAAGCATTGACCTTGAAAGGATCCCCTGGTTAGTGCCTCTGTCAGCTACATCCTCTATTCAGGCCCATAACTCCTGGCTAAAGCACTCCAGCAGGGGAGGAAAGTGTGGGAGCAGCCGCTGGCTCCTGCTCTGTGCTTGCTGGTCCCCCCCCCCCCCGCCCCCCGTACTATATCACCGAAGGCTTCCATCGGCTCCGCAGGGAACGTGCGGCTGAGACCGAGCCAGTGAACCTGTTCTTCAGCCCAAGAGCCCCGTTTACGGCCTGTGCACCTAACTAAAGGCTACATTTTAAAGCCTCTGCTGCAATGAAGTGGACCCATAGGGCTGGATTCTGCCTGGAGTAAAGTTAGAGGGAATCACTCAGCCGGACTTCTGGGACAGCTTCCCTCACAGGAAGCAGTGAGGTTGCTGAAGTGGGCCTTTTCTCCGTGTCTCCCGCCTCCCGCCCGGAACTCGCCTCAGAGGGCATCGTGGGTCGTCAGGCAAACTTGAGGATGAAACTCAGATGCTCAATTGAGCGCGGTGGAGCATACCTGGAATCCCAGCGCCAGGGAAGCTGGTGCAGAAAACTTGCTAGGAGAGCTTGAGCTACGTAGAGAAACCCTGCCTCAAAACAGCCCCCACCAAGAAAACGGTACTGTCCGAGGAGTTAGGAGCCTGGGTTCTAGGTGATATGAGAATGCCCAGCTTCTGAGCTCTGTGCTTCTGGACTTGAAAGAGAAGCAAATTTCTGTATCACTTTCAAGTTGCTACTATTTCCCATCTCAGTTCTCTGGCACATGCACAGAGGTCAAGGAATAAGTTCTCTCCTCCTACTATGTGGGCCCCTGGGATGAAACTCAGATCCTCAGGCTTGGTGGCAAACACCTTTACTCACTGAGCCATCCCACCAACCCTGTTTTTGCTCAGTTTTTAAACTGAGAGTGTATAGTCAGTAAGACTTATTGAACATCCTTTGAGGAATGTAACTTAGAAAGTTACATGGAACACACATGCAACCTGTGCTCTTGGGAAGATCATGAACTTGGGACCAGCCTCAGCTCCGTAGTAAGAGTCCATTTCCAAAAATACATACAAGGGAGAGGGAGACATCACAGCGGATCCCTGCATCTACCTATGCACCCTAGAAGGTAATTATCCCCAAAGCAGCAGAAGACACACTGCTAACCCCCGTCGGACACTTCCTCTGGCTCTAAGTTCCAAGCTGCCACTTTTTCCAAGGCACTGAGAGAGAAGCCCACATAAGGAACAGTTACGTGGGTCTGAATTTGCTCTGTTAATACGGTGTGTTACATCAGCTGACTCTGGGGTACGTCATGCTGTATGTGATGCTAGACTTGGTTTCCTAATTTCATCCTCACTCAAACTCAGCAGGTGCCCTTTTCTCAACAATACATGTACTTACCTAATCCTCAGAATGTTCTGGATCATGTTGTCTAGAAAAGCCGCTTTTCCTGTGCTTTTTCACAAAGTCCTGATTTTAGCCATCTTAGCCCCACTAATGCAAGTTCCGCAATACCACTCCTAGGGCAGAGACTGAGAGAACACCACTGAAAAGGAGCCAGGAGAGTCAACACTAGCCACAGTCTCCCCACTCCGTGCCCCCATGAGCACAGGCAAAGCCAAAGCAGTGTTAACATCTCCCCACCACTGGAGCCCAAACTGTCATTTTATTTTACTCTCTTCATATTAAAAAAACTGTATATCTGACCCATCTCTTATGCACACAATAGATAATAAAAATAACTAGTTGTTAAGCTCAAAGAATGGGCTGAGCACTCTGGGAAGCAATTTCCGACAACAGCCATCTCTATCTTAGAGAAAGGGGATGTAGAGACTGAAGTAACGGCCCTGGGACAGACGGTGCCCCCAGGATCAGGGATGGAGTCAGATCCCGCATCCCACTGTGGTTCCTGAGTCAGCAGTCTCAGCTACTGGCATCACTGCTCTCCCTAGAGGCAACTCCAGGACAGAGGGCTTTCCAGCATTCTCCTCCTCACAGGCTCGCCTAGTGTGTTCCCCCTTTGTGTTGGGGTGTAGCATAGAAAAGAAGAGCTTTGGAGACTAAAGTTTAGTGAAAACACAGAACCCAGCTACACAGCGACATGCAAGCCGCCGTGAGAAGTTTTCTTCAGTGGTAGCACCTTCCAGAAGGTATCTGAAAATATGGGGGAGGGGGCCTGTTTTGCTTTTATAAGGAATGCAGTGTGGTACCAGCTATCATTGCCTGCATTCCAGAGGCAGGAAGCATCCTGGAGAAGACAGAACAGTCAAACTCAGTGAACAATGCTGCCCTTATCAGAAGCACTTCATCTCACAAACACTACCCTGCAGTCATTCTGTCCTGGAGAGCCCCAGAGCCACGGCACAGGAAAGATCCTCTTAGGCTCTCTGCCTTCAAAGCCTTCTGTTCCACACCATGAGGGTTTTATGTAGCACCTGCCAGGTGAGCATATGGCTCGACCCTTTTTCTCAACCTCTGTAACTAAATCTATCTGCCAGGCATGGACAAGAGCCAGATTCAAGTGCACAGGCTATTTGTCCAACAAGACACTCGGCCCTGTGCTGGCCCCGGGCAGTGGGCAAAGAGGAGGCGGTGCCATCTGATTCCTGGACCAAGCACTTAGAAAATATTGACAAAGTTCCAGACAAGAGGAAACCGCCATCATTTCTCATTGTGGCTGTCATCCTTTTGGTTCCGTACTGTCGAGGACTCTGATGAGCATGAAGAAGATGGCAGGCCATGCTCATGGGGAAAGGACACCCATGGGGGGGTAACATCCAGGGGCTCTGGGGAAATGCCAGCAACCTGGCTCTTCCTTTCTCTGTGCCCTTACATACAATATCCTCCTGCAAAGGCCTAGTTCGGGTCTCCAAGTCTGATGATTAATACTGTGGTAAGATCGAGACTCACCCAGGAGACAAGCCTTCGGGCATGTCTGGGTAGGGGTTTCTAAACTGAACTAATTGGGGTAACAAGACTCACCCTAAATATGGACAGCATTATCCCATAGGCTGGGGGTATGGACTGGAAGGTGCACTGTGGCCACCTGCTGCATGTTTCTGCCATCATGCCTTCCTGCCATGCTGGACTGAACCCATGTGAAGCAGAACAAATCTTCCTTCTTTTCTTTGAGGGCTCCTGTCAAACACCATCACTGCAACAAGAGCAGTAATGAGAAAGTCGAAAGTTATACATGGAAGAGAGCAGAGTGATCAGGAAGCTAGAGTTAGCCCCGTGTAGGGATCATTTAGCTGGGTATGCCTTTCACTAAAGCCACCTAAAGCCCAGGCTCAGATTCTGCTCTTTTCCTATACTGGGACTCCTCAACATCCCATGGTTATACTCTGATCAACCCATCATCAGTCAAAATGCATTCAAAGGGCTGGAGAGATGGTTCAATGGTTAAAAGTACCAGATGCTCTTCAGAGGATCCAAGTTTGACTCACAGCACCCACGTGGCAGCTCACAACCACCTGTAACTCCAGTGCCATGGAATAAGGCTCCATCTTTGGGCTTCTGAAGCTACCAGGCACGCAGTGGTGCTCAGACATATGTGCAGGCAAAAAACCCACACACATAAAAAAAATTAAAAAATTTTATTAAAAAATTAAATTGTTGGATATTTTTTAAAGCATTTAATATCCCTAACCTACCAACCAGTACACCACCTGTGCTTTACCTTCATGCCTGGGTGGCTAACTGGAGATTGGCCCTCTATAGCTGCTCAGCCTCACTAGAGGGGGGTTGTAATGCTTATCATCGGCCTTGAAAAAAAGATCAAGACTCAGAAACTGAAGTGCCGTTTCTACTAAACGTGTATCACTTTCCACTCCCTTAAAGTTGAACTATCATAAATCGAACCATAAATCAGGGACCATCTGTACAGTCTAAACATCTGTCCAGGAAAAAAAATATGATTGAAGATTAATTCATGGAGCACTTGATTTCCTCATTGCTAATCTCAAAGACCCCAATCTAGAACAGAATAAGAAAAGGCAGGCTATTTACAGAGTCACCACGAATGCCCTTAATGACTGTATCCTTGTTCCCCTAGATCTCTTTGACAATTATATAGGCAGCTGTAAAGGAAGAGCGAATGGATTGTTACAAGGCCTTAATACCTAGAGATGTTAAGCTGAGTTACATTCAGGAGCCGAACCCCTGAGATGGCGGCGGTGCTGTTGGAGGCTGGGAGGGCAGTTATGTCTGACTATGAGAAAGGATCAAAACATAAAGCCATAGTGATGGCACCAATAAAGTGATTGCAGAGAGATAGTTATTGCTACAGAACGGATTGTAAAAGAAAAAAGAGGTGGGAAACAAATAGGAGAACGGCAGATAGGGGGATAACGACTCTTGGCCCCATGATACTTTAACAGAAACCAGGAGATTTATAAAACAATCTTAGGATAAGGGCTTTTTTTATTTTTAAGAGAACTGTCATGAATTTTTTATGTACTTATAAGTTGGATTCTCTCCAAAAGATAGAAGAATGAGCTAGACAAATTGCATTAAAAATACAGAGGTCTGGTCGTTCCAGTGCACAGCGACTCTTCCTAACTCGGACTACCAGCCACCTCACCCCAATTTACAGACATAAAAACGCTGCGGAAGACAGACAGCTCACAATGAGATGTCATTTCCCATCTATTAAGGTGGCTCTGGCCAGGAGTAACTGTTGGTGAGGATGCCGAGGGACCTGGGCTCCTTGCCCATCACTGCTGGGCCTGTAAAACATATGGTGGTGCCGAAAGACATTAAAAAAAGGAACCACCACATGACCCACCATTCCACTTCCGGTTTCTATACAAAAAAGACTGAAAGTGGAGAATGCGTTCTGCTCAGCTGTGCCAAGAAACAGAAGCGCGAGAGCTACGCCATGCTTGAGTGCATCCAGGCAGCTTCCGGTGGATGGGGACTTAGAAATGTGTCTCAAAAGAACAAAGATGTGGTAGCAGAAAGCAGTGGGACCGTGTCTTCAAAACGCCGAGGAGAACAGAAAAGTGAGAGCTCTCTACTCGGGCAAACTACCATCAGACGGTCAAGGACAACAGAGACGTTCTGAGGGACGCACAAGACACTCCTTCACGGTGCACTGCAGGGCCGAGGAGGGAGGCTGCGGCATCAAAGTGGCCCCAAAAGGAAGAAGATGGCAGTAGGACAGCAGGAAGGCCAATAGCAGTGAGTGGAGGAGAGAACCCATGTAGGGTCTAGACACTGATTAAGAACACATTTCAGGAGCCTGCAAAGACGGCTCAGTAGTCAAGAACACTTGTTTTTGCAAAGGACCCCGGTTCAATTCCCAGCATCCGCATGGTGGTTACAATCACCCATAACTCCAGTTTCAGGGGATCTGGCACCCTCTTCTGCCCTCATGGGCACCAAAAGCATTTAAGTGGCACATCTGTACACATGCAGACAAAATACATCTAATAAAAAAATTATAAAGAATACATTTTTAAAAAGTGTTAGGGGTTTGACTCACTGGGGAGTTTTGTCTAAAGCAGAACATATGCCCAGTATGAGTTCCAGCAACACACATACACATGTATACACACACACGCACGCATATGCACAGGTATTTACACTGCCTCTAACAAGCATTCATGCACCACACACACACACAAAAAAAACTTTTTAAAATTTTTAAAAAACATTTTGGAAGAATAAAAAATTATAAATCCAACTGTCAATGCAAGTTTTTACTTATTGCAATTGTGACTATCATTACACACAGTAGTGTCACGTGACACTTTTATATAAAATCTGTGTGCATATGCATATATATATCAAGTACATTGGACATATTCCCTGCCACACACACCTCTTATGCTGTTTTTAATCTTAACTTGGGAACTGGATTATTCTTGTTCTTCAGGACCCTAAGGTGCATTGTTGTTTGAAATCTCCTTGAGCTGTTAATGTAAACACTTGTAGCTGTAAACCTTCCTCTTAGGACTGCTTTCATTGTAACATGGGTTTGGGATATTGTGTTTTCATTTAATTCTAGGAGTTTTTATTTCCTTCTTGATTCCTCCAGTGACATTGTTATTCAATGGGGTATTGAGTTTGTGTGTGTTCCATGAAGTTCTCTTGCAGTGGATTTTTAGTTTTAGTCCATTGCAGTCAGATAAATTACAAGGAATTATTTCAGTGTTTCAATATTAAGACTTGATTTGTATCTTATTGTATGCTCTATAGAGAAACTTCAATGGGCTGCTGAGAATGTTGTAGGTGGAGGCTGCTTGTTTGTTCCCGGCCAACCAGATCCAAAATAATAACACAGAAACAATATTAATTGCAATATTGTTTGGCCAATAACTTAGGCATATTCCTGGCTAACTCTTAGATCTTAAATTTACCCATTTCTATTAATCTGTGCATCGCCAGATGGTTATGGCTTATCAGTAAGGTTCTGTCCAGCATCTGTCTCCTCTGGTGGCTACATGGCATCTCGCTGGCTCTGCCTACTCTCTCCTCCTCTATCTGCTTGGAATTTCCACCTTGCCCTAGTCTACACTGCAATAGGCACAAAGAAATTTCTTTATTAACCAGGGGTATTCACAGCTTGCAGAGGGGAATCTCACATTAGAGTGTGCTTTATATCTTTAGGGTAGAATACTATGTAACTGTTTCTGAGGTCCATTTGATCTGTCCTTTACCCAGTGTCTCACTGTTCACTGCCAAGATGGCCTGCTTATTGTTGAAAATGGGTGACATCATCTATATGGTTATGCTGGGGTTGACCTATGTCCTTACCCCTAGCTATGTTTTATAAAACTGGATGCACCCATGTATGATGAGTATGTTTAGGATTGTAATATTCTTTTGAAGGGCTATTCCATTAATCAGTATGAAGGGACCTTCTTCACCTCTAATTTTGGCTTGGAGTCTATCTTATCAAATATTAGAATGGTGACACCTGTTGTTTTGGTTTGGCATGCCTTTTTCCACCCTTTCGCCCTCAGTTTTTTAGCGATCTGACTTTAATAGGAAAGTACATAACTTGGAGGTAGCAAATAGATGATTCCTGATTTATTTCACATTTTAAAACTTTTCGTTTTAATTTTTATGTATATGGGTATTTTGCCCAGGTGGTGGTAAGAATGGCTCCTTTAGGCTCATATATTTGGATGCCTGGTGGAACAGTTTGGGGGAAGAATTAGAAACTGTGGCTTTGTTGGAGATGTTTCAGTAGGGGTGGGCTTTGACATTTCAAAAGTCCATGCCAGGGCCAGTGTCTCTCTCTGCCTAAGTTGTGGATCAGGATGTAAGCTCTCAGATAGAAAGTGCTCCAGTGCCATGCCTGCCTGCCTGCTGCCATGCTTCCTGCCACGATGATGATGAACTCACCCTCTGAAACTGTAAGCAAGCTCCCTATTAAATGCTTTCTAAGTTGCCTTGGTTGTGGTGTCTTGTCACAACAATGGAACAGTGATTAAGACAGCTAGCATGTATGATTTTGCACCATGTACATACCTGTTGCCCAGAGGCCAAAAGAGGCCATTGGATCCACTGAAACTGGAGTTGTGAGCCACTGGGGATAGAATTTCAGTTCCCTGGAAAAGCAGCCAGTGTTCTTAACACTGAGTTATTTCTTCAGCCTTCCTCACATTTAAGGTTTTTTTTTTTCCATTTTGTGTGTGCCATGTTAAGCAAAAAGAGGTCAAAAAAACAACCTGAGGGAATTGCTTCTCTCCTTCCACCACACGTGTCCCAGGGAATCAACTCAGGTCATCAAGCTTGTTAGCAAGCATCTTTAATCACTGAGCCACCTTGCCTGCCCTGAATCCCCTTTTTTAAATCCAATCTTTTAGTGCATGTCTTTTGATTGGAGAATTGAGAACATTTATAATTAGGGATCAAAAGCTGGATATTCTTATTGTTTTGCTGTGTTTGGTTGCTTAAGGCTTTTTAAAGTGTGTGTGTGTGTGTGTACATGTGCACACACGTATGTGTATGTGTACATGTGTATGAATTTATGCACATGGCTACAATGCTGGTAGGAGCCAGAAGATGGCTTCAGATTGCTGAAGAATTACAGATTATTTGTGAGTCACCCAATATTGCTGATGGGAACTGAACTAAGGTCCTCTGCAAGAGCAAAAAATTCTATTGGTGCTCACAGAGGTCAGAAGAAGGCACCAGATTCCCTGAAGCTTAAGGTACATATGATTGTGAGTCACCATGTGGGTACTGGGAATTAAAACTGGGTCCTCTAGAAGAACCCTCTCCCCAGTCCAGTATTTTGTTTTTCACTATTTATTTGTGTAACTACCAGTGTAAGGTGTTTTATTTCCTCCTATTGCCTCATCTATGTGATTCTTCCAAGTATCTTCTACAGAGTTTTCTAGTGATCATCAATTCTTGTAGTCTGTTTTTGTTAAAAGTTTTTCTTTCTTTTTCAATTATAATAGTTTTGCTAGGTATAGTAGTCTGGGTGGCAGTTGTCTTTCAGATCTTGAAGGACATTATTCCAAACCCTCTTGACTTTTAGGGATTTTGTTGAGAATTCTGTTGTTATTCTTTCTGATGGGCCTGTCTTTATGATTCTTTTCTCTTTTGCAACTTTCAATATGGTTTCTTTCATCTTTAAACTTAGTGTTTTTAACTACAATATGACATGGGGGCTCTTTTCCAGTTTTGCATGTTGGGTGTTCCAAATGTCTCCTATATGTGGATGGGCATCTCTACCCCTAAATTTGGTCAATTTTGTGATTATCTTATTGAAATTTTTCTATTCCTTTACTGTAAAATTATACATCTATGCCCATGATACATAGATTTCATCTTTTCATAGTGCCTCCATAGGTCTCATGTGTTGCTTGTGCTTTATATGGATGGGAGTAGGGGCAGAGGAAGAGAGGATCCCTCTGCCTAAAGGGAGAATTACAAATAAAAAGAGGCAAATAAATCTATTAGGCAAACTAAAAAAATCAGCCTTTCTAGAGGCTGATACACAGAGGACTCCACCAAAGAACGGTCTCATTTACATTCCCTGGGAAGATCTATCAAAAGGAAAATGAAAAAAGAATAGAGAATGGTTAAAAAAAAAAGAAAGAAAATAGAAATGAGAACAAAGGAGGGCAGAGCTGGTCTGCTTAACTGGCACTGAATATTTAAAAAAGAAGTGATGAAAGTGAATCCGAGCTGGACAGGACTTCAGGGTCTGGATGTATCATTTTCAAATCAGCAGAGGAGGAAAAGGGGCACTGAACAAAACTGAACACAACAAAAAACAGTGAAAGGAGTGGGGTAGGACAGAAAGATGGCTCAGCTGGTTAGGGAACTTGTCATAGAGAAGTGGCAGCGAGAATCAAGGCCACAAAGTTACCCTCTGACCTCACTTTGTGTCCTCCAGTGTGGTTATAATTAAAAAAAAAAGATAATGAAAGGGAAAAAACTTTATAAATTTAAGTAAAAGACATCAAAACCATATGTTAGAAATAAATTCAACATGTAAGTAATAACAGAAAAAAATAACCAAAATCACTACTTAAGAGAGACATCATATGGCACGAGGGATGTAGCTCTTTGGCAGAGTATTCGCCGAGCATGTGTGGGTTCTGGATTCAAGCTTTAGCGTATAACAAATAAAAATAAAATGGTCCCTTTCTCAATCCCCTCATCAAAAGAGGTGGCTCATCTAGAATAACATAAAGCAAAATAAACTTTAAGGGAAAAATCACTTTATAATGGATTTCTATAAAAATATAAATTTCCAAAAGAGACTCAAAATGATAGAAAATCTGAGACCTCCAGCAATAAAGAAAATTGAGTCAAAACTCTATCTGCCACTTAAGAAACTACTAGACCAGGCCAAGCTTTCAAAAAATAGATAACCCTTTGTCATTATGACTCAGACTGTGCCCCAGGAAAGACAAAGAGGCTCCCTGCACAGCTCAGGCCGGAAGGCTAACGGCCGCAGACACCAAACTTTAGGATGGAAGAACAAGCCAGTGGAAGGCAGTGCTGCCCAAAGCACATCTGAAACCTCGATGTCTGTTTGTGGCAACAGGAAGTTCGCCCATGCACTGCTTACCTGCTGCTGTTTGAGTTGCCAATGTAATAAAAAAAAAAGCACCCCCAAAACTTTCTAAATAAATATTACCCTTGAGCCCAGAAATGCATAAAATGTAATATTTCATCAAAGCTAAAACATCACTGCCTATGAGATGTAGCATCTCTTTATATACTAAGGGAAAAATATATTATCACTTCAACCATGACAATGCTCTCTTGTCACTCATACATTTTATTGATATTTACCAAAGGAACTTTTTAGACTTGTTTATACAGATATTTGCCATAGATCACTGTCAATGAATTCATAATAAATGAAACACAGGCAAGATAAACAAGGTGCTTTTCAAACTTTTAAGTCACTGTTATATGCAGTTGGCATCATTCCTGGAATCTAGAGGTGGTTAACTCAAGATTTCCTAGGAATCCTTACCGTCGCTCCGGTGTGTTCCCTACTAAGCCCCACACAGTCTCTAACTTTTGATGCTGGAGATTTCTTTGACTCACTAGAAAATGACAACAGTGAGACGTCGATCAAACAAGATTCATTTTCCTTCCAAATGGTCTGTAAGATGTCTATCAGGGATGACAAGTGACCAGGTTTAAGCAGGAGAAATTAGAAGACACCATTGTCCTAATTACAGAAATGTTGACGTATCAAAAATATGCATGTCACAACTGAGGAATATGGTAAATCATAACAAATAGGGTTTATCTCAGGAGTGAAAAAGTAGTTTACAAATGCATTGAAATAGGACAGATGAGGTGGTATATGCCCTTAATCTCAGCATTTGGGAGGCAGAGGCAGACAGATATCTCTGAGTTCAAGACCAGCCTGATCTGCATAGCCATTTTTAGATCAGCCAGGGCTATATAGTAAGACCTGTCTAAAAGGTCTTAAAAGGTCTAAAATAGGTGACCATTTTACCACATTAAAACAAAACATCTTGATTTATAGAGAAAATCACTTAAATTCAAAAAACAACAAGTTCAACTCAAAGCAAAACAGATAAGAACAGATTTAACCTTGTGTAGCTACCTGCCAATATCTCACAGCAAAAATAGATGGATGGAAGGAATAATGAATGAATGAATAAAATGAATTAAAACAATGTGGTAATGACAGAATAACAATCTGACAGAATAATGGAACAAAACAATCAAACCAAAACAAACTTGTCTTTCCTAGTGGTCTAAAGCTTAGGATTTGGTGCTCTCCCAAATCATGAAAACCTGATCAAGATCAGTGGAATGTCTTGCTGGTTAAGGACATCTGCTGCCGGGCCTGATAACCTGAGTTTGACATTCAGAACCCACATAGTGGGAGGAGATAACTGACTCCCCAAGATGTCCTCTGACCGCCACATGTATGCAGTAGTACATGCATGCGCACACACACACACGCATGCACGCACACACTAAATAAATAAATAATATATTTCAAAAGAAAATGTGACCACCGCAATGGAATCCAAACCTTGGTATACCACGGAAGTGTTATCACACATAAAAGGGCATGAGAGCACCGGGTTGGCAGCATGTCAAATATTTAGAGCCACACCATGTCATATACAAAAGCAAATGTGAAAAAAAACTAATTGTAAAATATAGATAACATCTTTATTATTTAAGTAGAGAGGAATTTCTTGAGGCAGAAATATCGCATTATACACACACATCTTCCCATACCACGCCATGTATGATGATTTAAAAAAACAAAATGGCCAAGAGTTTAAGAAAAACATGTTCAGTTCAGGGACCAAGGCAATTTCCAGATGTGCGATGCAACAACTACCCTTCACACTGGAAAAAGTTAAGATCAGGACTTTGAGATTGTAAAGACAGGGAATTTATATACTTTCTATTGCAGAGAGATTAAGAAACTTATGAAGCTACTTAGTAAAGCTAAACTCTGACACTTCGTTTCCCAGAAGACATGTACAAAGAACTTCACCATGTGGTGATTAAAATTATGTAGAATTAGAAATAACTAAAGAGTCCACTAATAAGATGAATATGAAATGTACTAGGGTGCTCCAAAATTGCTAAAATAAATGGATAAATCTCAAAACCATTCAGTGGGAAATAAAAGCAGTAAAATATATATCTGCAGAAAAACCTATTTATAGAGTACAGCCTTAGAGAGAATGTTTTATATTACCACAGGTGTGTGCATGTATAGTAGAAGCTTAAAAAGACAGTGACAAAGACTACATCTGTGGAGGCTGGGTAGGAAGGAGAGCACATGACAGAGAGAGGGACAGGTGGTGCTTCAGCATCCTCTTAAGCAAGGTGTGTACATGCATGTGCACAAGGGCACATGTGTTTGCACATACATGTGGAAGCCATAGGACAACCTCCACTGTCACCTTTAGGAATACTGCCCACCTCCCTTTGAGACAGGCTCTCTCGTTGGCCTGGAAGCAGCAAGCCCCAGGATTCTCCTCCTCAGTCTCTGTGTCACTGGGGCTGGGATTACAAGTGCAGGCCACACCAAGCACTTCCCACGGGGACCGAACTCAGACCTGCACGCGTGTGAGGAAAGTGCTTTTCTGAGTGTGCTGTCCTCACAGTCCCTTGATGTCTAGATGTCTCTAAGAAAATCCAAAGCATGTTGGCCCATGCCTTGTAATCCCAACACTTGGGAGCATGAGCTGGAGCAATGCAGAGAGTTCAGGTCCAACCTGGGCTACAATGTGAGACTCTTTCCTAAAAATCCCCCCCCCAAAAAAGAAGAAGTCTTGATGCACATGGTAAGTTGACTTAAAATATAAATAGTAAACTAAAGAGAAGTGTGTCTTGAAATGAACTGTCATGCAAGAAAGTTTACAAACACATTAAGTGAAATAAAACAGGCGATAAAATTGTAGATTTTTCAGACAAGGCATGGAACAGTCAAGGGAACCTTCTCCTAACACTGTAAACAAGTTCCAAGAACGCACCTGAGATATTTACTATCTCATCAACTAGGATCCATGCAAAGAACATGGACAAAGATACCTATCAATGGTAAGTATGACAGATGAACTGCAGAGCTTGAACAAATGGATATAGGATTGCATATCTACAGACCAGCTGCAGTTGAATGTTCTCATAGAGCCCATGCTAATGGGCCCTGCCTTTCCAGAGAGACTGCCCTGCTGTCTAGTCAGAGATATCAGAACCAGGGAGAGTATCGGTTGCTGAAAAATTGGGGTTATAACAGTAGTACCCAGAAACTGAGGCAGGAGGATTATAAATTCCAGCCCAAACTAGATAACCATACCCTGCCACAATTTTAAAGACTAAGCAAACTATCTGGGCTAGGGACTGTGCATGAGAAACCTATATGGCAAATGATGCCACATTCGTGGGAGAGTGGCAGCAGGAAATTACTGAAGGACTTTGGAAAGAAAAGAGAGCATTTATCTTACTATATTTATGATCTATGATAACTGGAAATTGACTTGGATACTCTAAAACCTATGCCCAGAAGGTACAGGCATCATGACACATTTTATTTTATGAAAACTGAAATAACATCTATTATAGGGAGGGGAGTTAAGACTCAGAAAATATTGCCATTATTATTCCTTTACTGGGAAAATTTGTGTGTTCTTTATACTTTGATTAAGTGTTTTTGAAACAGTTGAGACCAAAAGATACACACCACATTTATTTTGTAACAGTTAAGGCCGTAAGACGGTGTTGAATATGACATGCATGCTATCTTGTCTTCCAGATGAATTGATTTTGAATTCAATCACTCTCTGAGAGACGACATCCCAGCTTGCATAATTTCATCAACCAGGAGAATGTTAGTGGCAATCACTGTGCTGAGGATGAAAAGATGAGAGTGAGTCGAGCCTCCTGATGCACGCCTGTGTCTCCCCAGCATCTTCGGCAGTGCAGGGCACTTTTCCCTCTGGTTATGTTGGTGTGAGAACACGGATCTTAGGAACGGGGCGCCCCTCCTCACACTGTAATTTCAACTGCTTTGTTGCCTCGGTGGAAGTCTGATTTATGCCCCAGCAAAGCTGTGCTTAATTTCCACATGTCGCTGTCCCTCCCTGCCACACAGACAATGCCGCTGCGCTACTCCCCGCCTCCCCTTCCCACTCAAACAGCAAGGTTAGGTTAGCTTCTCCTGTGACTCACGATGCTGCACATGCAATGCTTAGGGGACTATGAAAAGACATAAGCTAGTCTCAGCAGCTGGGAACTACGGTGTCATACACTTCACAACGTTTCCAAAACCAAAAGAACAAGAAATGTTCAAAGTTATCAGTTATATCCCTACAGGTCTTTCTCTTCATTG
Organism: Microtus ochrogaster; assembly: GCF_000317375.1. NCBI lineage: Eukaryota > Metazoa > Chordata > Mammalia > Rodentia > Cricetidae > Microtus > Microtus ochrogaster. The sequence goes on along the minus strand of NC_022014.1, from coordinate 16,337,453 downwards.
TCAATTTACCATGAGTGAAGAAGATGTTTTTTCACACAATAATTATCCCAAATGCCTGCTTCTGCTGCTACCATTGGCTCCCCTGTAAAGTAAAAACAAACCGTTTAATACAGCAATCTTGACATACCCTGTCAATGTTGACTGGAGAATTTTAGCAATATTTAACCTCTTATAGAACTACTTTTATCAAGGTCACCAAAGACCCCTGTGCTGAGTCCTGTGGCTATTCTTACCTTCTGCTTGACAGCTCATCGCCCTCCTCTGGCAATTCCTTCTCAGCTTGTAGGAACCATGTTCACCCTTCTCTTTCACTCATGGCTCCTTTTCTTCTCTGACACCTTACTGTTGGAACACCCACCCAGTTCAAGACTCTTCTGTTCTCTCACTATTCATCTGTCTTAGTCAGGACCACTACTGCTGTGATGAAAAACCATGACCAAAACCTCGAAGAAGAAAGGGTTTATTTGGCTTATGCTTCCACATTGTTCATCATCAAAGAAGTCGGGGCAGGAACTAGAATAAGGAAGGCCCCGGGAGGCAGGAGCTGACAAGAGGCCACAAAGGGGTGCTGCTTACTGGCTTGCTCGGCCTGCTCTCTTACAGAACTCAGGCCCTCCAGCCCAGGAATGGCATACCCACAATATCAATCACTAAGAAAATGCCACACAGGCTTGCCTACAACCAGATCTCGTGAATCTTAAGGAGGCATTTTCTTAATTAAGGTTCCCTCCTCTCAGATGACTTTAGCTCATGTCAAGCTGACACAAAACTAGCTAGCACAACGTATTTCCCAGGCGGTCTCATCCAGTTTTCCTGGTTTAAACTATCTGATATATCCCAATAACATATCTCTTTCTGGAGCTCAATATATTAAACCACTTTCCCCCCAAGAAGACCATAAGTAGTTCAAAGCACTTTGTCGAAATTGAACAGTCCCCCAGTCCACAACCAACTCTAGCCTTCTCCAAGAGTTAGTGCAATTCTAACGTACTCCTCTCCACAGAGTGGTCCGAGTGACCCTTTTAAACATAGACTATGCCACATCTCCGCTCAAAATTGCTCCCTATTTCACTGCAAGGATTAAAAACAAAAGCCAAAGTCCTCGGACTAAGCTCACACACCACTGTACAATCTGACCTATCTCCTCCCTTCCTTTCTTCTCCACTGGCTCTTCCGTCTCTTGAGAGAGCACTTATATTGCCCCCTTCACGGCTAACTCTTTAGTTCCTCCAGCTTCTGCAGTAGACACTTTCCTAGTTTATACTGTACAAATGTTTTATTTTTCATCTCTTCCCTACCCTCCTTCATTAGCATTCATGATCATCCTTCCTTTGCTCTTTTATTTTTTCACCAAGTTTATTATTCTCTTAGATGCTAAATAATTTATTTGTCAAGGTAATTGTTTGCTGTCTGTTTTCACGCACTATAAGAGAAGCGCTCTTTTGCCCGGTGTGAATCTAGATAATAGCACTTAATTAACTCGATCTCTTTAAACATTGGTGGGGGCAGAGAGGACCAGAAAGGTAAATAGTTCAGTTATCGACTGTTGTACAAACATAATGACCGAGTCTGAGTTTGGTCCACATTTAAAAATTCTTTTGTTTCAGGGCTGGTGAGGTGTTTCACCCGCTCAGAGCACTTGTTACTCTTGCAGAGGACCTAGGTTCAGGTCCGGTTCCAGAGGATCTGATGCTCTCTTCTGACCTCCAGGCACTGCATGCATCGTGCACAGACATACATGGAGGCAAAACACCTACACACATTAGCTATATTTTGGAGTAAGCTAGAGGCAATCAAGATTGATGTAACAAAATGTCCCAACCTACCACTCTCTGTTATAAGATTTGGGTTCTGGAAGAACAACCTAGTGAGTAAAGCTAATTTTTTTTTCAGTTTCTCACCTGTATTCAGGTCTATGCCCACGAGCTCTTTTGATTCTGCATGTTCAGTCTGAATTTTTATCAATGTTTCCTGCAGGTCATAACCAGAATTCTGAGCAAGAACCTTCATGAAAAAACAATAAGTATGTGTGGAATGCCTTCACGTGTGGATTTGAAAATCTAATACAAAAGTAAGGTACTACCCTTTAGTCTTGTAAAAAACCCAACCGCAGAACAGTGCTCATGTCCGTTAGAAGAATTCCATTCCTAAGCTAAACCAAATAATTACTTTATCAACCTCCCACATTTTACACTTGAACAGTCCCCTTGCAAACAGAACACTAAGCTCTAAGGACCATACCACCCCGCTCCCACTTGATTTTTATGCAAGGTCTCATGTAGTTCAGGTTGGCCTCAAGCCCCTTCTCCCCTTATGTAGCAGGAAACGCCTTGAGTTCCCAGTCCTCCTGCTTCACCTCCCACGTGCTGGCATTAGGCACATGCTACCACGTCTGTTTATTTCTTTCCTTATAGAAGATTTAAGATCACTCTTGTTTGCCCTGGCCTCCTGAGCAGCATGCCCTCCCGTTCTTCCCAGCACATGCTAGAGAGAAGCAGAGCATCTGCAGCATCGTGCCCCTCGGCTGGGAAGGACAGCCATGAACTGCAGCAACTGGGATGGAGATGCCTGTACTCCTCACCAGCCCACTTTCTCCACTAACGGCTGATAAAAGGGCCACCGTGTGCCAGGGCCACCAACTCATGCCAGCAACATCATTACTTAATGACTTTGCTGCTTGGAGGAAAGAAAAAAATAGATATTCACAAACAACCCACAAATTATGGATAATTCTGACATAAATTATTTAAGTCTTTGCCAGGATTGTTAATAATGGTTTAACTCATGGCAATAGCGTGCTGGAAACAGCTTTCTGTATTTCTATGTGGCTGACAGCTGACAGAAGGCAAAGAGGAAGGAAGGACAGCTCTGTCCTCTCTCTGTGTCACTCCTTGTTGAAAAATTACAACAAATTCAAGCTAGTGGTATTTGGTGACACTAAACATTTTGAAGAATTCCTTCTCTTCTCACAATTTAAAGCAATAACTAATGTTGTCAGATGCCACCAACAAAACAAGAATCTATGCAAAAGGGAAAAAAACCTAACAAAACCTAAACTTCAAACTGTTCATTAGGATTGGTTAGTAATGAACTTTCTGAAGGAGCTTTTAGACACAAGGAAACCCTGACTGCTTCCTGGAGCTCCCCTAAGAACTGCAGGCTTGTGTCCCCACAGTTTCTCTGCTGGCTTTTACACAACAGGAAATGCAAATAGGCACATTTCTAACTCCGTGAACTGCTGGGAAAGATGGGAAAGATGGGCAGTTTGTAACCAAGGATCTTTCGGCGCAGCTGGCCGTTATCTGGCCGGAAGACAGTCGCACCTTCGGGACAATAAGTAAGGCGTCAGCGAAGGCTTGGACTCCAAGGCGAGATCGTCCCTGCACACGATGCTTATAGTTCACGAGAGCCTCTGCTATGGCGACTTCAGCTGCTCCAGCCCCTGGGACCACACAGCCTGCCAGAGGTGAAACAACGGGAAGATGTCAGGCAAGGGAGGGGAGCGAGAAAAGCAATGCGCTACAAAAGCGAGCGCCTTTAATTAGCTGACTACCTCTGCGATGTTTTGAATATATTTAGAGATCAAATAAATACCACAGTTCAGAAATAACTAGGTTTGCCCATAAAGCATTCTGAAATCAAATAATTAAGCACAATACAAATACTGGTCGCAAACAGTTTGTTTCATGCTCATCCTCTGGAAAATAAAAGTGGCATTGCTGGCGCCAAAGAGATGGTTCCTAGCACCCACATTAGGCCGCTCACAACCCTCTATAGATCAAATACAGGGAATCTAACACTGTCTGTCTTGCATTAACCTGCATTAACATAGTGTACATAAACTCACACAGGCACACTCACACACACACACACACACACACACAAATCTTTTTTAGGTAGAGGTTTCTTTTACCTACATCTTGTAGTTATATGACAACATTGAAAAGTTGTTATTTATAATTTATAGTAGCAAGTAGCTGGATACACTGTCTCATCTAAAAAATTTAAAAGATCTTAGAATGATGTATTTCAACCTTTGAAAGACAATAACTGCTAAGCCAGACTACTTTATGTGCAAAACTATCTCTCATAATTGAAGGGCAAAGAAAAACTTTCGATGACTGGACCAGGAATTCATGGTTACTAAACCAGCTCTACTAAAGTTATTCAAAGGAATCCTGAGGTCTGAACAGAAAGACACGCTATGAGACTACAGGAAAGAAGAGGTGATGCTAGCAAACTCATCAATCGCCATAAGATCAACAGTAACAGGAATCAACGCATAACCTTCAGTAATAACTCTCAACATCCATGGTGCCCACTCCCCACACGGAAGACAGACTGAAAGGCTGCATTTACAACTAACCTGGACTCATGGGGGCTCACAGAGACTGAACTGACAGCCAGGGAGCCTGCCCGGGACTGACCTAGGCCCTCTGCATAGATCTGAGAGTCGTATAGCTTGGTCTTCTTGTGGGACTCCCAACAGTGGAAACAGGAGCTGTCTCTGACTCTTTTCACTAGTTTTTGGGATCCTGTTCCTCATACTGGGTCACCAAGCCCAGAATTATTACAAGGCAAGGAGATTATTCTTACTATAGCTTGATATGCTATGTTTTGTTGATATCCATGGGAGGCCTACCCTTTTCTGAATAGAAACAAAGGAGGAGCGGATGGACAGGGAGGCATGGGAGACGGAAACTATGGTCAAGATATAAAATAAAATAAAACATTAAAAGAAAAAAATTTTTAAAGGGCTGGATTTATAACAGAATTCTTGTATTTAACAAAATAAACTCCAAACCAAAATTAGTCAAAAGAGATGAAGAAAGTCACCTCATACTGACTAAAAGAACACTCTACTCTAAAAGACAATACTACTGTTATGAGCATATAAACCCTGGACACAAGGGCACCCAGCCTACTAGAGGTCAAGACCCGGATAACCAATACAAGAATACTGAGTGACATCAATACCCCGTTCCCATCCCAATGAATCATAAACAGAGAAACATCTGGATTTGTTGATACCTCAGATGGACCTAGCAGACATCTACAGAACATTTCACACAAATACTGCTGAATATATGTTCTTCTCTGTAGCCCATAGAACTTTCCCTAAAGTAGAACATATTATAGGACAAAAAGCAAGTCTCAGCAAATACAGAAAGGAGTCAAATGAAAATGAAGACACAACATACCAAAAGCATGAGATTCAATGAAACAGCACCAATTTAGAAGGGGAGTGCCAATAAAATTCATAAAGTCCTAAAAATAAACCTTGAAAATGTATATTCCACTAAATTAGAACATCTAAAAGAAATGGAGACTTTCTAGAAACATATGAGCTACCAAAATTTAACTGAGATAAGTAATTTAAATGACTCTATCCTTTAATCCCAGAACTTGGGAGGCAAAGGCAAATGAATCTTTGTAAGTTCAAGGCCAGACTGTTCTACAGAGCAAGTTCCAGGACAGCCAAGCCAGAGAAACCCTGAGAAGAAGAAGAAGAAGAAGAAGAAGAAGAAGAAGAAGAGGA
>NC_022014.1:16331008-16331359 GCF_000317375.1 Microtus ochrogaster | reverse complement strand
AAAAAACCAAAAAAAAAAAAACTCTAAGTAAAATATTTGCAAACTGAATTGAATACATCAAAAAGAGTATCCATCATTATCAAGTTCATTCCATTCCAGAGATGCAGAGATAGTTTAAGATACATAAATCAATAAAAGTAATATAGCATATAAATAGACTCAAGGATAGAAATCACGGATCATTTCAATAGAGGCAGAAAAGGCCTTTGACAGAATCTTACCACTGTGCATGACAAAACACTGAGGAGACTGGGAACAGAAGGGACATATCTCAGCATAGCAGAAGCCATGTACAGCAAACTTACAGCCAGCACCGTGCAAAACAGGAAAACTCAGCATAACAGAAGCCAT
>NC_022014.1:16323907-16330268 GCF_000317375.1 Microtus ochrogaster | reverse complement strand
TGCAAAACAGGAAAACTCAGCATAACAGAAGCCATGTACAGCAAACTTACAGCCAGCACCATGCAAAACAGGAAAACTCACAACACTCCCATTAAGGTCAAGAGAAGATAACGGTGTCCTCTCTCCACTCTTATTCAACACAGAGATTGAAGGTTTAGCTAGAGCTTGTAATAAGATAAGAGAGGATATAAGAGGTACACGGACAGGAAAAGAAGTGAAAAGATCCTTATTTGGTGGTGACTTGATACTATACACAGAGACCCTAAAGACTCTACCATAAATTCTTACATCTGGGCTAGGTGGCGGTGGCACATGCTTTTAAACCCAGCACTTGGGAGACAGAGGCAGGAGGATCTCTGTGAATTCGAGGCCAGCCTGGTCTACAAAGTGAGTTCCAGGACAGTCGAGGCTGTTACACAGAGAAGCCCTGTCTCAAAAAAAAAAAAATCTTACATCTGATAAACACTTCCAGCAAGACAAGGTGACACAAAACATCATGCAAAAATCAACAGGTGCCCTTCCTATAGACCAGTGGAAGACACACTGAGAATCAAGGAAACAAGGTCATTCAAATTAGTTCCAAAAAATAAAATGAAATCTTAAAATAAATCTAACCAAGGAAATGAAAAATCTATATAATGTCTTAAAACACCATTGAAGAAAACACTAGAAGACAGAAAAAAAATCTTCCCATGTCCATGGATTGGAAGAATTAATATTGTGAATATAGTTGTCCTACAAAAACTAACTTACAGATTCAACACAATCCTCATCAAAAATCCAGTATCATTCTTCATAGAAATAAGAACACAATCTTAAAAATTGTGTGGATAAAATTCCCCACACAAGCTCTGGAGAGCTGGCTCAGTGGTTAAGAGCCCTGCTGTTCTTCCAGAGGACCTGGTTTTGATCCCCTGCACCCACAAGGCAGCACATAGCCATCTGCAACTCTAGGACATTTGGCGCCCTCTTCTGGCTTCTGTGGGCATTGTACATATGTTATGCGCAGACAGGCAAAACACTCATACACATAAAATATTTTTTAAAGATACCAGACAATGAAAGCAATGCTCTGCAATAAAAATAATGCTAAAGGTATCACAGAAATCACATGATAACCTCAATAGATGCAGAAAAGGCTTTTTGACAAAATCCAACATCCCTTCATGACAGAAACACTGAAGAGACTAGGCAAAAAAATAACATACCTCAGCACAATATAATAGGGTTATACAACAACCTATAGTGAACATTATACTAAATGGAGGAAAACTCAAGGCATTTCCATTAGAATCAAAAAGAAGACAAGGATGTTCACTTTCTCAGCTTTCATTCTTAGCTAGAGCAGTAAGAGAAGGAAATAAAGGGGGTATAAACAAAGAAGCCTTATCTGCAGATGATCCATATGGATCTAGCCACAGTTCCCAGCATTGACGAAGGCATAGGGTTGGTGGGGCAGGAGAGAGTGCAGTGTGTCCATCCACAAGAGGTTGGAGCCAGCTGATGTCATCCTGGTAATGGCCCCTCCAGTTCCAGGGGACCTGACATACTCACCAATGCACATAAAATAACTTTTTTTAAAAAAAAATCTTTTTCTTTATTGCATTTACTTATTTATATGTGCATGCGACTGGGTGGATGAGTGCATCCCATAATGGTCACCGGAGGACAGAGACAGTGTTAGGAAGTCAGTTCTCTCTCTCCTCCCGTGAGAATCCTGAGATTGAACTGTTGTCGGGCTTGGTAACCAGTGTCTTGACCTACTGAGCAAGCTTGCCAGTCCCATCCCACTCTGTATGATAAGTGAGATTACAGGGTAGCTCCAAGGGTGCTATGGATGGGATTAAAATCTAATAAAGATAAAACCATGAGGCACAAGGGTTGGGCAAGGTGCTTAAGACAAGTCTGTAATTGTAAGTGGAGAGTCTTAGGAGAGTTCTAGAAAATTGCAGGTTTACAGATGAGAATGGGAAAAGGTCACCCAGACTTAGGCCTCAGGCACAGTTCATTGCTATTTAAACATTCTTATTGGAATTACCACTATATCAAAGAAAGACTTTCTCTATGTAGGTAATCTTCAAAGTGAATGTTGTTAACTATCTCAGCTCTCAGCAGGCGAGAAACTTCAAGCAGAAAGGGGAAAGGGGCTCCTTCCCCTTCCCACTTCCTTATAATTTCCCCCGACTTTCATCCTGTCACACATACGACATAAAAGTATAAGTGACACTGGCTAGGGGAACAAAAAGTACTAACGGGAAGGGGGAGGCAGGACGGGATATGGAGGGAAGCATGTTCAATCTACATTATACAGTTGTGTCAAGTGTCCTTGTGTAGCATAGTGCCATATACAATGAAGTAAAAAAAAAAAAAAGAACTCTCCAAAAAGGCCGGGCGGTGGTGGCGCACGCCTGTAATCCCAGCACTCGGGAGGCAGAGGCAGGCGGATCTCTGTGAGTTTGAGGCCAGCCTGGTCTACCAAGGGAGTTCCAGGACAGGCTCCAAAGCTACAGAGAAACCCTGTCTCGGAAAAAAAAAAAAAAAAAAAAAAAAAAAAAAAACTCTCCAAAGTTTGATGGAGCGAATGCAAAATATGGCAGTTCTAGATCAGTGTTCCTGTTTCACCACACAGTTCAATTGTAGTGAGCCGGACAGGATCGCCATTACAAGATGGCGCCGACATCCTGTCTTGTTGGTAATAAACAACCCCATATTTGGCTAAGCCTTTGAGAGCTGCGTGTCCCCCGCTTCCCACATGCGCGGTGGATAAGGGTCCTTGGGCCTATCACGATGCAGTCTGGTATCAGCTGATGGTGGCAGCCAATCACAGGGCGACCCGTGTGCCAATTCCCTATATAAGCAGCTGCCTTAGCGCTCTCGGCGCCTCTCTCTCTCTCTGTCTCTCTCTTCCCCCCTCTCGCTTCCTGTTCTCCCTTGCTTTCTGCCCCTCACTTCCCCCTTCGCTTCATGCTCCTTCAACCAAGGGCACTCCAATTAAAGCGTGATCTGAGAAGAATCCTCGTATGGTGGTTGTTCTTTCTCGCTGGTCGAGGAGTTCACCGCATTCCAATAGTGGCATCCACGTGTCCACACTGCCATTTAACTGAAGCAGTGCATAGAGCCATGCCGCAACGTTGGATGTACCTGACCCCATCTAATCTCAGCATGTGAATGTCATTGGTGGGAACAATGACTTACTGACAGTGTATTATGTCTTCATTATGCTTTGGAGAGTGATTACACTGTTACTTAACATTTAGAAACCGGTCTGTATAGTTTCTTAAAAATAAAGGATTTAAAATCATACAAAATTATGTTTGCTTATTGCTATTTAAAATCAGTTTGAAAGTGTGACTTTTAGAACTTTCCCCCACGGTTCAGTGAATGTGAAAATGTATTAAAATAAAGTGGGGATTAGGGCAAATAATGTGGCCAGATATTTGGGTATGGAATTTTGGGGACCCAATGAAGGATTTGTTTTCTATATTGGAGCAGAATCTAAACTGGTACCCAAGGGGGAAAAAAGTGTCTTTGTATTCTAAGCCAAGAGCTTTGTTTTAAAATATATCAATTTTCACACCTGGATAAGAGTTTTACATCTGCTTGCATAGCGTTGGGTAATTGTGTTGTGGGACTGGAGATTAAACCTGGGCCTTGCTCAGGACAGGCATGGACTCCACCACTCAACAATAGATCCCCAGTCCTGCTTGTATAGTGTCGTAAGGATTTGGATTTGTTTAAATGAACAAATTTGCTCTGGAATTACCTATAATTATAGCAAAACAATATAAAATCAATACTTCTCATCTCAGCATTTTCTGATTCATTTCATAACATGAGTGCTGAAGAAGTTATTCAGCTATAAGCTGAGTATATCCTTATATCTCATCACAGTTTGAAAAGTTCCTTCTTAAGAAGGAATACACTCAAAATAATATTTGTATGTGAGAGATATAAAGACTAAATATGCAAATAAACACATGTACCCACGTACTGCCTACCCCACCCATCTTAAAAGACGTTACTATACCTCTGAGAGCTTCCCAGAAACCATTCCTCATAAAAACATAGCATAAAGCTGAAGAGAAATTTATAGAACTACCTACATTAGAAAAGAACAAAGTCCTTAAACCCAGGAAGGGAGAGCAGAGCACACAGCACCCAGTATAAGTGGAGGAATGGAAACAGGAGAGATCAGAGTGGGAAACTGGGAAATGAGAAATGAGAAATAGAGCTCACACCTGTAAATCACACTAAGAAAGCCAGATGGGGGCATTGGTATAACTTCAAGGCCAGTCTGGGCTACACATTCAGTTCCAGGCCAGCTTGAATTAGAGTGAACCCTCGTCAAGAAAGAAGAGAGAGAGAGAGAGAAGTAAAGGCAGGAGTAGCAAGAAGGAGGAAGAAGGAAAATGCATCCTTACAGCTAAAGAAGAAGAAGCAAGAAATGTTATAAACAACTTTATGCCAATAAAGCTGACAACTTAGATCAGTGGCTAAACTTTATGCAAAGGCCAGGTAAGGGCCAGCAGGATGACTCTGGGTAAAGCACCAACCATGCAAGACTGAATCTTGATCCCAGAGCCCAAGTGGGAAGAGAGAATCAGCTTCTGAAAGCTGTCCTTTGACCTCTATACACACACCAAGGCATGAAGCACATCCTCATTCACATACACACACACACACACACACACACACACACACACACACACATATGATTTTTACTTATCTAGGGGTGCAGTTCAGCGGTAGAAAGCTTGCCTAGAACATTCATATCCCTGATTCTATCCCTAGTACTGAAAAACAACTAAGTCAGCTAATAGCTTAGGTTCTGTGGGTCCCTTTACAGCTATCTCACCCACCACGACAGCACAGAAGAGCTACAGTCAATACACTCAAGGGGGTACAACTGAGTTACTAAAAACCTATTTACTACAGACATGCAGCAACTCATATTTCACTCACAGGCAATAGTTTGGTGCTCCCAACTTAGATAATAAGAGGAAATTGTTTTGTGCTAGCAAAAAAACAGACACAGACACACAGGCTAACAAGAATGGGACAGAGGATCCTGTAATAGACCCATGCTGCTATAGTCACTGGTTTTTTGGTTTTGGTTGGTTTGTTGTTAATGTTGTTGTGTTTGGTTTTCTGAGACAGGGTTTCTCTGTGTAACAGTACTAGCTGTCCTGGAACTCACTCTGTAGACCAGGCTGGCCTCAAACTCACAAGAGATCTGCCTGCCTCTGCCTCCAGAGTGTTGGAATTAAAGGTGTGTGCCACCACACCCAGCTGCCACTGACTTATTAACAAAGACATCCAGAGAATATATACACTTGGAGAAAGGACAGCTTATTTAACAAACTGCACCGGGAGAACTAGATATCCATATGTAGAAAAATGAAACTAGATCTTACCTCTCACCATGCACAAAAATTAATTCAAAACAGACCAAAGACATCAATATAAAGGCCTGGAACTTTGAAACTACTAGGAAAAAACTTAAGATACAGATATATATCAGGCATGTTGGTGCACATGTATAATCCTATAATTTCTGGAGACAGAGCCAGGTAGATCTCTGTAAGTTCAAGGCAAGCCTGGCTATGGAGAGAAACTCTGTCTCCAAAACAAATAAACAAACAAATAAATGGAACAGGCAAAGGTAAACCTTTCTGAATATGTTCCCCAAAGCCCAACCAAATAGCAAGGACTGCATAGGGACCCAATGCGAGAAATTAAAAAGCTTCTGCACAGCATAGAACACAGTAAAGAATGCTATTAATGGGAGAAAGACTTTCCTAGTTATTCCTCTGCTGGGGAATTACTATCCAGAACATGTGAAGGGCCCCAAACCAACAAACAATTCAATCACTAAAGAGGTAAATGCACCATTTCCAAATAAGTGCAAAAGGCCAATAAATACATGAAAATGTTCACCATCCTTATCCATTACTGTGATGCAAACTCAAACTACACCAACATTTCCCCTCACTCAATCAGAATGGCCATTAGCAAAATGACAACAAATGCCTCTGAAGTTGTGGGGGAATGAACCCTTAAATTCTGGTAATAGTATGAGCTAGTACAGCCACTACAGAAATCAGTGTGTGGAGAGAAAAAAAAGAAAAGAAAAAAGAAAAGGACAGAACTACTATTTGATCCAGTCAGAAGCACCTGTCACCCAACAGTTCTCATCAGGGTTCCAATTTCTTTATGTCCTTGCCAAAGAAGGACACTTAATTGTTATCCAGCTTTTGTATTGCAGTCATCCTAGAGGATGCAAAATCACATCGCATTGTGCTTTTGCTTGTCACTCCTTTTCTTCTTCTTCTTCCTCCTCCTCCTCCTCCTCCTCCTCCTC
>NC_022014.1:16316578-16323807 GCF_000317375.1 Microtus ochrogaster | reverse complement strand
TCCTCCTCTTCTTCTTCTTCTTCTTCTTCTTCTTCTTCTTCTGTGTTGTTTTTAGAGATAGGGTTTCTCTGTGTAGCTTTGGAGCCTATCCTGGAACTCACTCTAGACCAAGCTAGCCTCAAACACAGATATCTGCCTGCCTCTGCGTCCTGAGTGCTGGGATTAAAGGTGTGCGCCACGACCACCTGACGATTTCCACTTCTTAATGACTGTTTTTTTAACATCTTTCCATACGTCTATTACTCTGTTTAAAGGATGCTTTTATTGAATTACCTCCCTTAACTCCTTTTAAATACAAGCTAGTTCTAAATTATCAAGAATTTAAGAAGTTAACATCCTTTCCCAACCTTTCTTACCACTACACTATACCTGAGGGGAAGAAGCAAGTTCTGAGCTATAAAAGCTCTCTCATGGTTTGAAAAATAAATTCCTAAATGTATAAAGTAACAGTATAGTATTAAGTTAAGTGGTTTTCATCTCTTACAGAGGGGCTAATTAATAAGGCAACATACCTTATCTTTATTCTTAACAGATATCCCAAAGGAAAATTAGAAAATTGTCTAAAGTCTAATAAAAGAATAATCATTTGTACCTTAAAATATTATATATACCATGACAGACTTATTACTATAAAAAAAAGCATGAGGCTCATATCCACCACAAAAAGAGCTTGTTTACCATCTTCAATCGCATTTTTGACTGCACGAAGTCCGTCTCTTAAAGCATCCTTGATCTGTATAAGAGTATGTTTGTTTGGTCCTTTGATCAACAAGGTGACAGAGAGAGGATTCACACAGTCCTCAATAAAAGTGAACTTCTCCTCACCCTAGCAGGGGACAAGAGAAGATATAGCTGTAAGACTTGGGATATAGCTGAGGGCGCAGGTGGTAGAGCACTTTGCCCAGCATGACTCGGATCCCCAGGAAAACACACGCACACATGCACACACATACGTATATATATACACACACACATGCATGCACAACAGGTATAACATTTGACAGATTACATTATTACATTTGTATAAAATAGCAATGTTATCATGAAATTCAAATCTATTTTCTATTAAGATAAAATCTTCATGTAAACTTTCTTATCAAGTATAACTGCAGATGCCTTTTTAAAGTGGTTAAGTTATCCCACCATTGGGGGATTGGGTCAGGAAGACAGTTCAAGACTAACTGTGGCTCCATAGCAAAACTCCTAACACTTAGAGGAATAAACTACAAACTCTGTTCTGTCCGACCTCAAAATGTAATATATGAATTAAAATGTATAAAATACCAGAAATGGTTTAGGAATTGTGCTATAACTGCTATTCACAGAAATACTCACTATGAGCTGGACAGCAATGGCACATATCTTTAACCCTAGCATTCAGAGACTGGCAGTTCTCTGAGTTTGAGGCCAGCATGGTCTACAAAGTGAGTTCCAGAACAGCCTGGACTACACACAGAGTGATCTTGTCTAAAAACTAAAAATAAAGATATACTCACTAATGAATACTCAAATACAAGGCCAGCATGCCCCAAGCAATCTTCATTAAGGTCTTCAAAGGAATTTACAGCTATTCCTCCACAGGCGAGGGTAAGCCTGGAATCACATGTACAGCACCTCCACTTTGGTTATAGAAAATACAAAAGCTAATTTCTCTTTTCTTTTTTTTTTTACATGATCTCACTTTAGTCCAAGCACTAAGGAAGCAGAGACAGGGGAATTCTTGTGACTTTAAGGCCAGCCCGGTTTATATAATGAGTTCTAGGTAAGCCAGGTCTACACCTGAGACCCTGTCCCAAAAACAAACAAGTAGTTGTTACCTATAGTCACCAGCTTTATAACAAACCCGTATCTACCTGTCTCTCTAATGAAAACTTTGTACCTTTGATCAACAGCTCCCAAACTCTTCATTTCCCCTAAGACTCCAGCCTCCACTAACTATCACCCTCTTATCTACTTCTGAAAACGCAGTCTTTTTAAATTCCCCATATAAGTGAGATCATAAAGTATTATAGTGTTTCAAAAATATATTTTGTGGGGGGAAGAGAGTGTATGTGTACCTGTGTACATGAGGGTGCACTCACCCATGCAAGTGGGGGTGGACAGAGGGTGACACAGGTTGTCTTTTTCAGTCACTTCTCCATCTCATTTTTTTGAGGCAGGGTCTCTCCCTGAACACGAAGCCTGAAGTCTAAGCTAGGCTGGCTGAGCAGCAAGCCCAGAGCTGGGGTCCAGGCTCACAATGCTGCTGTTCCTGGCTTTCATGTGGACTCTGGCGATCAGAACTCAGGTCTTCAAGCTTGCACAGCAAGTACTTTACACACTGAGCTATCTCCCTGGCCCCAGATCTTGTGGGTTTGTTGTTGTTGTCATTGTTTGGTTTTTCAAGAGTTTCTTTGGCTGTCCTGAAACTCACTCTGTAAACCAGGCTGGCCTCGAACTCACAGAGATCCCTCTTCCTCTACCTCCCCAATGCTGGCATTAAAGGCATCTACCGCACCCAACAATTGTTTACAAAGAAAGAAAGAAAGGAAGGAAGGAAGGAAGGAAGGAAGGAAGGAAGGAAGGAAGAAAGAAAGAAAGAAAGAAAGAAAGAAAGAAAGAAAGAAAGAACTTAGAAAGCTCTGGATTCAGTTCCTGGCACTACAAACAAAAAGGATAGCATTGCCAAGAGTGACAGAAAAGACTTGAGATACATAACTTGCACTTACCTTTCGAGATTTCTTCTTTTTGCCCTGCGAAGAGCTACGATTTCATATTTTGCAAGCATTTCTAAGGAAAACGGATCAATGCCCTGTGTTCAAGTTAACACAAAAGTTAAGTGGTTTTTGTTCTACTCTACGCAAGTGCTCTACCACTGAACTCTACTCTTAACCTTAAAAAATTTAAACCAGTATTTCTCAAGCTTTTTTTTTTTTCTCTCAGCACCACTTAAAAATCAAGAAGAGTCAAGGCGGGGCATGATGGCACACACCTGTAATGCCAGCGCTCAGGAGGCTGAAGCAAGGAAGATCTAAAGTTTCAGGCCAAAAGAGACTACATAGCAAGTTCCTTGTCAGCCTAAGCTATATAGTGAGTTGCAGCTGTATCAAGTTATAAAAATGGGGACTAGAGAGGGGCTCAGTGGCTATGAATACAGGCTGCCCCATCAGAGGGTCTCAGCTCAGTTCCTAGCATCCGTGTGGGGTGGCTCACCATTGCCTGCAACTCTAGTTTCAGACACATATCTCTAAACATAAATGAAAAAGGAAAACATTTTAAAGGATTTTTAAAAATAATTAATATTATATTCTTAGGGGGTTATTTATTCATGCATGACTTTGCAAGATTATGTGGATTTTAGTCATTTAGGAACTACTGGTTCATTGTGTCAGGCAGCACACTCTGGGAGGTGTCCTCCTTCCTTGGAGTAGTGAATTGCTGCATTAATTTTTCAGGAAAAAAAATCCACTGGACATCCAAATCTAGGTAACCACAGTTTTTCTGTTGAACCTTCTTTCAACTAAAAAAGGCTTTCCATGAAAAAGTAACTAGTTTAACTCAAACTCCAATTACACGTAGGCTTTCTTCAAGACAACCATCATGTTTTGCTATGAAGAAATGCTTTGTGTATATTTCAATTTTATCACACAACATTACAAAAGAAAATGAATATTTAAGGACAAATATTTAATAAAATCGATACAATTAACATTTCAAGACATTCTTTTCTAAAAAAAAAAAAAGTGTGTGTGTGTGTGGTATGTCTGTATGTGGATATGTGCTCCTGAGTGCGGATGTGTGGAGGCCTGACGGCAAGAGAGCCCCTGGAGCTGCAGTCCGCTGGACCATGTGGTGCTGAGAGCAGAACTCAGATCCGCAAGAGCAGTGCATGCTCTTCACCACTGAGCCACCTTCCCACCCACCATCAGGACACTGGTGAATGAAGTGCCCTTTCCCTGGTGCTGCGGCAGTAAAGAGTATGAGGAAAAGCCCAGCTCGGCGCTGCTCTCCTGGTGTGCAGGAAGAAGCTAGCAGCTTTACCCTTCCTAATAAAAGCCCACACAGTGTAAAGGGTATTATTATCATAAAAAGAGTTTCCTCCCCAAACTCCCTGAAAATGTCATAGGGACGCTTTAGGGTCACAGGCCGCACTGAGAAATGCTGAGACACAGTGACAAGCACTTTGGCTGTGAACTTCTCACCTTCTGATTGATGACAACAAATCCTTTATTGGACTCGGCACAGACTTTCTGCTTCAGGTCTATTATTTTCTGCACTCTATCTTCAATGAATTTTCTTTCGGCTCTTACCAATTTCTCTTTCTCTTCTACAGTCTTATAAAAGAAACCAGAGCTCACTTCTCTAAAGAATTAATAAGAACAAGTTAGTAAACCAGGAATGGAGGCTAAGGCAAGAGGTTTGCAAGTTGGAAGTCACCCAGAGCAACGCAAGTCCCTTTCTTCGGGAAAAAAAACAAAAAAATGAGAAAAGCGAGTGAGGCGGGGTAGAAGGGAAAAAGAGATTACAAAACACCTTCAGAGAACAGGGAGCTGGGCACGGTGGCTCACACTTGTTATCCCAGTACTCAGGAGACTGAGGCAGGAGACTGAGAGCTACAGGTACAAGACCAGCCTGGACTAAAAAGTGAAACTCCTATCGAGAAAAAGAGAGAGAGTGGTGAAAGGAGGAGGAAGGGGGAGGGAGACAGAAAAGATAATTTAACAATTGGGGTTGGAGAGATGGCTCAGGCTAAAGGGACCTGAGTTCAGTTCCCAGCAACATGGTCAGGTGGCTCACAGTTGTCGGCAACATCAGGTCCAGGGCACAGACGCCCTCTTCGGGCCTCCTGGGGCCCCTTTACTCACATGCACATACCCATACACAGTGCATATACCGAATTAAAAATAAATTTACAAAAAAGAAGAAGGAAAGTTAAGAGTTTCAACGGTTATAAAGACAGACTGAGACGCACGTTTTCTCATACTCCAGTGAAACATTGCAAATGAGGATAAACGCATCTTGCACTTGCTTCTTCATGCTTGGATGACGGGCACCATGGTCCAAAACCAATCCTCGAATCAACCTATTAAAATTCAAAATGTTTCATGGAATACACATTCTAAAATTAGAACTTCAAAAGCTATTCAAAACTGGCAACAGCCAGGACACACATTGTTTCCTAGTATAACTTCAAACCTAACGTATAATTAGTAGAATTAGGAAAGAATCTATTTTAACAGTGTGACTGTAAGTCAAAATGAAAAGCCAATCCAGAATTATTCTCTAAGTTATACAGCTCAAAACAGGAATAGCTGATCAAATAATAAAAGGTAGGCACGCAATGGATTTCTTAGGGATATTTGTTCAAAATAATTATATAGAATAACTAAAAATTGTTAACCTAAATGTCCAGCACAATAGGATATTGTTCAGCCAATGATGGCCCAGAAATTCAATGGTTATGAAAACTATGTAATAACATGAAAAATATTTACAGGGAGAGCCAATGACTACAGGATAACCCAGGGTATATTATATGTCAAACATGATTGCAACTATTCTTTTTTTTTTTATTGTTGACAGTTAAAAGGAAATGAAGCTTGGTTCACAGAGCACATGTCTAGCATGCTCGAGACTCTCCATTCTTTGATTCTCAGGACCACAAACATAAATATATAAGAGCTGGAGAGAATGGCTCAGCAGCTGAGGACACTTGCTGCTCTTGCAGAGCACCTTTGGGTTCCCAGCACTCTTGTGGCACCTTACACCCAAGGGATCTGATGCCCTCTTCTGGCCTCTGAGGGCACTAGGCATGCATCTGATACACATACATACCTGCAGGCAAAACACAATACACATAAAACAAATGTTAAAATTTAAAAAAAAACTAACTAGATAGGTAGGTAGATAGATGGAGGACCCTGAGGGTATGTCTAGACTTGGGTGGGAGGAATAGATTATGGGACTCTTCTCAGTTTTCCAAATATACTTTTTCTAGAGTAATTTACAACTTTATAAAAGTCACTTGTCTGGAGAGATAGCTAGTGGTTAAGAGCACTGGCTGCTCTTCTAGAGGTACTGAGTTCATTTCCCAGCACCCACACAGTAGCTTATAACCATCTAAAATAGGACCTGATGCTCTCTCTTCTGGCATACAGAGAATCTCAAATGACCGAAAAATATTTAAGGAATGTCATCAACATCAGGGAAATGCAAATCAGATATTACACCTGTCAGAATGGCTAAGATCAAGAACACTGATGACAGCTTACATTGGAGAGGCTATGGAGCAAGGGGAACACTCCTCCACTGCTGGTGGAAGTGAAAACTTGTACAGCCACGTTGGAAATCAGTATGGTTGTTTTTCATAAAAGTGGAAATCAATCTACCTCAAGACCCAGCGATACCATTCTTGGGTATATACCCAAAGGATGCTCAATCATACCACAAGGACACCTGCTCAACTATGTTCATAGCAGCATTATTCATAATAGCCAGTACCTGGAAACAACCTAGATGCCCTTCAACCTAAGAATGGATAAAGAAAATGTGATACACTTATATAATGGAGTATTACTCAGCAGAAAAAAAAACAAGGATACCAGGAAACGTGCAGGCAAATGGATGAAGCTAGAAAAAAAATTAAAGAATTATTTATTGCATGTGTGAGTGGGGCATGTACATGCCACAGCATACATGTGGAGACCAGAGGACAACTTTGTGGAATTAGTTCTCACCTTCCATCTTGATGAGGCATGCTCACTCCTATTGTGTCTGCCACTGAGCAACATACTCCAGGCTAGCTAGCCCATGCATGCAGCTTTTTACAGGGCTTCCAGGGCTCAAACACAGGTCATCAGACATATATAAAGCTAACACTCTACCTGCTCTCTCCCTGCCCTGTAAGAATCTTTTTTGAGTATGTGTGGTGCTAGGGATTAGACCAAGGTCCTGTTCATTTTAGATTATTTCTATCATTTAGCTATACTCCCAGACCCTTAAGAATTACTTAGACCCAGTATTTGCTATGTACTAAAGAATTACATTCTTAGCTAGGCAGAGCAGCACACACCTATAACACCAGTACTTGGGAGGCATAAACAAGAGGATTGGCACAAGTTTGAAGTAAGCCTAGTCTACACAGTGAGTTGTAGCTCTATCAGGTACAGAGTGAAATCTTGTTGAAAGGAAAGAAGGAAGGAAGGAAGGAGGGAGGAAGGGGAAGGAGGGAAGAAGTTGGAAGAACTGGA
>NC_022014.1:16302474-16316478 GCF_000317375.1 Microtus ochrogaster | reverse complement strand
AGGGAGGAAGGAGAGGAAGGAAGGAAGGAAGGAAGGAAGGAAGGAAGGAAGGAAGGAAGGAAGGAAGGAAGGAAGGAAGGGAGGGAGGGAGGGAGGAAGGGGAGGGAGGGAGGAAGGAAGGAAGGAAGGAGGGAAGGAAGGAAGAAGAAAGGAAGGGAGGAAGGATATTTTTTAAAGTTCAACATAGATATAAAGGAATCTTCAAGTTTTTAATCTAACTAGAATACTCTAACTCCCAAATGAAGATAAAGACCTTATTTAGGAAAAAATTATATATTCACTATTCTTTACCTTTCATGCTTACTCTCCCCTCACAGAAACCATCCCACCACCCCCACAAGTCCCCACCAGTCTCCAGTTCTTCACAACAAAGAATTCTCCTCCATTCCCAAATTCCCTTCTAATTAGTGTCAAGTTGACATCAAAACCGACCACAGCACACCTCATCTCTCGCCATTTTCTCCTGGGCTTGCCTTCATCTCTGCCTCTTTACTGAATCAATGTACTGATCAATTTCCAGTTCCCAACACTATGCTTCAACACCGTTGACTCTGCTGGGATACCGAGACACCACTCTTTGACTCCCCACCTCCCTGATCACCCATTCCACATCTCCATTGGTGAATTTTTAATCTCTTTTCAAATTCTAAACATTGAAGTTTCCAAAGTTTAAAATAGTTGATTTAGGCAGTTGCAATGGTAACTTCAGCCTCCACTCCCTGCTCAATAGTGATGGAAGTAATCACTTAATGATCTCAGAAGAACTGTGTATGTCATTCAGTTACCATAGATTCTTATCTGAAAACGATCCCTGTCTTAGAACCTGGACCACAAGGGGTTTTCTTGTAGTGATTACTGTTATACTAGATGTGAACTGATCCTTTCCTTCAGATTCTTTTCCTCTGCACCTCTGATCAAATCACATCATGGCTGGTAAGGGGATTTGAATTTGATGGATCACCACTTCCAGTTCTATGGTTATCTTTCTTGGGTTTTTTTGTGGGGTTTTTTTGAGATTTATTTATTATGTATACAGTATTCTGCTTGCATGTATCGCTGTACACCAAAAAAAAAAAAAAGCATGAGATCTCATTATAGAGGGTTGTGAGCCACCATGTGGTTGCTGGGAATTGAACTCAGGTGTACTTTCTGTCCTGTCTGGTCCTGCAGCTGTTCAATCTCAAAGAAACACACAGAGGCTTATATTAATTATAATGTTTGACCTATTACCTCAGGATTATTATTAACTAGCTCTCACAACTTAAATTAACCCATAATTTTTAGCTTTGTTTAGCCACATGGCTTGGTTCCTTTTTTCAGCTCAGCATTTTCATCTTGCTTCCTCTGCATCTGGGTGGCAACTGCAGACTGAGATGCCACATAGATGCCGAAGGAGAAAAATGCCAGAACCTTACTAGTAGGCCACAGCCTCGTGGTGATACATAGATTAATAGAAATGGGTTAATTTAAGATACAAGAGCTAGATAGGAATATGCTTGAGCCATTGGCCAAACAGTGTTGTAATTAATATAGTTTCTGTGTGGTTATTCGGGTTTGGGTGACCAGAAAAACAAAGGTGCAGTCTCTGTTTATGCTAAGGACCTCTAGAAGAACTGTCAGTGCTCTTAACCTTTGAGCAATCTCTTCAGCCCCCATTTTTTGTTTTTAATGTGTGTACACTTTGTCTGCATGTAATGTCTGTGCACCATGTACATGTAATAACAGCAGAGACCAGAAAAAGGCACTAGATCCCCTAGAACTAGAGTTACAGACAGCCATGAGCTACAAAGTGAGTGCTGGGAATTGGACCCAGGCTCCTAGCCACTGTGCCATTTCTACAGCCCCCTTGCTGGCAAATTCAGAGACTCATTTCCACTACTCAGCATCACAAGAAAGTGTCATACAATATATTGCTGGAGGAAAATCAAAATGTAAAATTCAAAGTACAGGTTTTCCTGAATGTGTATCACCTTCACACCACTGTAAAGCTGAAGAACCATGAGAATCATCTAGAATTGTAAGCCTACTTTTAGGCCCAATAAAAACACCAAAAGGTGAAAAATGAAAGCAAATCAACATTTGACAGTGTGCCTCCAGCCAACTACAAGTAGAAGAGATCTACAAGACGAACAGTGAGCAGAGGAAAACACAACAATGCTCCCTGTCTGAAGGAGGTTCCTCAGGTTCATCTCTGGTCTTGGTGACCCTCTGTCACATCAGAGTAATATTAACAAGGAAATCTGTGAACTTGCAGAGTCATTCATGGAGGAAAAGGAAGATGAAAACGAAGAAACTGAGCTGAATGTGTTAGCTCCAGGTACACAGGAAAGGGCCAGGGAGAAATAGGGCTGAACAGTGGCTGTACTATTTAGACAGCCACTGGGAACCCTGGAAAATGTCTCCGGCAAGTAAGTGGGAGAGAGCTGCAATCTCAAGTGGAAGCTGAGATGTAAAAAGCCATAAACATCAAAGCAAGTTGGAATTATGAAGATAAATCTTTGCAAACACAGTATGAAATAGCAGTAGTTATCAAGTGGGATTTTAAAGAACAGTAACAATATGCTTCAGGAAGGAGTAAATGGGAATACTACCCAGAAAAGATATTAAGATATTAAGGGTAGACTCCTATAAGTTACTATAATTACATAATCTCTACTAATCGAAAAATAGTAGAAGTGTGAAATTTGCAAATTAGTAGAGGGGAAAAATACAATGATGAAGCCAATAAAATGAAAAGTCGATTAAAAGAAACATAGGACAATGGGAAATAAAAAGAAAGTAAAAAGATAGATTTGAAATCAAATATACTCATAACATTGTTAAATGTAATAAATTAGTTATTTCAATTGAAATATAAAGACTACACGATTAAGAATTTCTACTTGGCCCCATAGATCACTTACAAAAAATAATCTTCTAAAATATAAGAACAAGAAAATTGAAAGAAAAACAAAGAATATGACAGGCCTATACTAATAAAAAGAAAACTGGTGGGAACTGGAGGGATGGTTCAGTGGTTAAGAGCATGTGCTGCTCTTTCAGAGGACCAGGATTCAGTGCCCAGGACCCATGTGGTAGATAACAAGATTCTGACACCCTCTTCTGACCTCTACAGGCCCCGGCTATGCATATGTTCCACATACATGCATGCAGACGAAACACTCATAAAATATAATTTTTAAAAAAATCTTAAATGAAAACATATTTATAGTTGAGTATATGCCTTTAATCCCAGCATTAGAGAAGCAGAGACAGGCATATCTGAGTTCAAGCCTGGTCTACAGAGTTCCAGGACAGCTAGGGCTACACAGGGACACACTGTCTTGAGCCTCCCACACCACCCCACCCCCAAAAAAACCTTAAAAAGAGAAAACTGGTATAGAAACTGTATCAACTGGAGGTGGGCGGTCCTTGGACTTCCCACAGGTCAGGGAACCCTGATTGCTCTTCAAGCTGATGAGGGAGAGGGACTTGATCGGGGGAGGGGGAGGGAAATGGGAGGCGGTAGCGGGGAGGAGGCAGAAATCCTTAATAAATAAAAAAAAAAAAAGAAAGAAACTGTATCAACGTGGAATAGATTCTACTTTTAAGACATTTCTAAGTACATCTGGTGGCTCAGGTCTGTAATCCCAGATACCTGAGAGGCTGAGACAGGGGAATCAGAAACCAAGGACTTTGGCTACAGAGTGATTCAAGGCCAGCCCTCATAAATTAATTAGATCCTATCTCATAATAAAAAATAAGAGAAGAGGGATGGAGTTATAACTCAGTAGTAGAGCATATGTCCGGCATATGCAAGAGCCTGGCTCAATCCTCAATACTGGAATAAAAAGATATTAGAGAAAATATGGCCACTTAATACGGGCACAAAAAGTTCATGTGTGAGGGACATACGCTATATTAAAAGCTGGCCACACCTAAAGCTGGGCATGGTGACAGAAACCTGTAATCTCAGCACTTAGGAGGCTCAGGCAGGAGGAGGATCCTATATTAAAGGTTAGTCCAGAGTACTTAGCAAGACCTTGTCAAACAACAGAAGCAACAAAATTCCTGTATGCACCTAATAAGACAGTTTTGATTTTTTGTTTCTCTTTGTTGAGGATAGAACTCAGGGCCTTTAAGATATTAGTCAAGAGCTCTATGCTCAGTTACATCTCCAGGCCAAGATAGTCTAAAAATATATAAAATTGCTAGGCATAGTGACATAGGCTTTAATCCTAGCATTCAGGAAGCAGGTAGAGCTCTGTGAGTTCGAAGCCAGCCTGTTCTACATAGTGAATTTCAGGATAGCCAAGGCTACATAGATAGACCTTATTTAATATGCATTTAACATATATGAAAGCTGTCAAAACTAAATCTATGGTGATATTGTTATAATATTTAAAGATATCAACATGTCTCAGTAATTGACAAAATAAGCAGTCAGAATATCAATAAGGACACTGAAGGTCTGAACAACAGCATTAACAAAATTGATCCCTTGATAGAAAACTGTACCCCGCAACCACAGCATACCTTCTTTTTCAAGATCATAAAACATTAAAAATAAATTCTTTTAAGTCAAGCATGGTAGCTCACATCTGTAATCCTAGGACTCATGAGACTGAGGCAAAAGGATTACTGTGAGCTTAAGGCCAGCCTGGGCAGTAAATGTAAAACTCTGCCCCCTGAAAAACAAACCATAAAATAAACTAATTAATTGACTCTATGCTTAAGCCTTAACGCAAATCTCAACCAATTTCAAAATAGTGAAATATTATTGAATGTATCCCCTACCATTATATAATTAAACCAGAGTCAATAACTAAATTATTCTATATATTTTGAAATTAAGACACATGTTGAAAATTGAAATTAGAAAACCTTTTAAATGTATTACATTTTCCAACAATCCTCAGCCAGTTTGTCTGCCAGTGGGACCAAACCCACACCCTTAGGAAAGCGTGCTAAAAAAAAAAAAACAAAAACAAAGCAAAACTCACTTTTAAGCCAACTTTTCTTGACGACAAATAGCTTCTGCAGATACAAAAGGAGATGCAGAAGGGAAAAAACAAAGAGGAGACTGGCTGCGGCTTTAAAGCAGCAGTTCCCAACCTGTGGATTACAACCCCTCGGGGAGTCGCGTATCAGATCTCCTGCCTATCCGATATTTACATTACAATTCATAGCAGTAGCAAAATTACAGTTATGAAGTAGCAAGGAAAACAATGTTACGGTTGGGGGTCCCCACAACATGAGGAGCTGTTCCAAAGGCAGGCTCCACTGCTTGGCACGAGTCATGCCTGTAATCCCACAGCTTGGGAAGCTGAGGCAGGAGGACTGCCACAAACTCCAGACCAGCCTGGGTGACAGAGACTTTGCCTCCAAGAGAGGTTCACCTCGAAGCTGATTTCTATTACTCCTGTCTGCACTTTTAACACTAATCTTGCCCTTAAGATAGTCCTGTTATACCTAAACCACTCTTCAGTAAAATCTTTGGAAGGCAAAGAAGAAACTATCTTAAAAGTAATAAAATTCATATGCTTGTAATTTTGGCACTCCGGAGGCCAAGACAAAATGATTAGAAGTTCCAGGGTAGCAAGCTAGGAAGTGGGAGCCAGTCTCAAAGGCAAAAATCAATGAATAAAATAAAAGCGAAGGGCTGTAATTAAGTAATACCGAGGAAAGCAGACAATGAATGACCTGAGCACTGTTTCAACAAAACAGAAGAAGCAAAAAGCTCCCACTCCCCATTAACCAAAAGTCAAAAAAATTAAAGAGAAAGGCCTTATGAAACAAAAAAAACCCAAACAAACAAAAAGCCAGGGAGAAATGAGAGGGAAGGTGGGCAGAGAGAATGGGAGTGAAGAAATCCTTTGACCAGAATCTTTATGACCATTTTGTTCTAAAATTTGAAGATTCAGAATAGAAAACCTAACTGATCCTAAAGAAATGATGTAAGCTGCACATGGGCTACGTAGATAGTGTTTGTAGCTCAACCAAAATTAAACTCACTGGAAACTCACTATCTACTACGTAGACAGTGTTTGTAGCCCAACCAAAATTAAACTCACTGGAAACACTCAAACATCAAAACTGAACTATGAATTAAATACAATAATATATTAAGGAGATATACTATTTTAGAGGTATATTAGTTAATATTGATAATAGCTATTTCTAAATAAAGTACTTTTTTTATTTTTTATTTTTTATTTATTTTTTTTTTTATTTTTTTTTTTTTTTTTTGCTTTTTCGAGACATGGTTTCTCTGTGGCTTTGGAGCCTGTCCTGGAACTAGCTCTGTAGACCAGGCTGGTCTCGAACTAAATAAAGTGAAATATTATTTCAAGATTTGCTTCAAAATGATCTCGGTTAGTCCTAGCAGGAGAATCTCAAGTTCAAGTCTGGGCTATGCAGTGAGGCCTCATCTCAAGGGCGAGAAAAATTATCTGTAAGGAGGAGGCTTCGGAGGAGGAAGGGGAAGATGGAGAAGGGAATTAGACTGAAAACTGATAAAGATAAAAGCCAGAGGTGCATGAGAGACCGCTGCTCTTTGTTTATATATATTTTGGGGTTAAAACTTCTAAATAACTAAGTCCACAGTCATCATTGCTCCTCTTGGCCCTCACCTCAGCCCTTACTGCTGTCTCCTCTCACCGGTGCTGCAGGTACCCTGATCACTCCAAGTCCATTTCTACTTCCAGATATTTTCAATTATTATTTTCTCTGCTTAGAAGGTTCTTTTTTGACATGGCCAGCTCCCCTGCTTCACTAGAGGCCTCTTACTTAGCTTTGCAGTTCATTTTCTGATCAGAATGATTTTCTCTGAATGCTATAAAATCGCACATGAAGCCAGGCGGTGGTTGGCACGCCTTTAATCCCAGCACTCAGGAGGCAGAGGCAGGGGGATCTCTGTGAGTTTGAGACCAGCCTGGTCTACAAAAACTTAGTTCCAGGACAGGCTCCAAAGATGCAGAGAAACCCTGTCTTGAAAAAATAAAAATAAATAAAAAATTAAAAAACACTCATGATTATGTTCCAGCCTCCAGTGGATTAGATTGATTAGAACTGTAACCATCTTGAGGAGAATGTGTTTGGCTTACTTCTCAACACCTGGAAGTGATGGGCCCACTGTAGCTAACTCATATTTAAATGAATACATTAATATGGAGTAAAATTAATGAAATCAATGAAAGTACATTTGAAGAAAGCCAAATATTTTAGAACTTAGGTATTGCCAATATGTGACTGGTGAGATGGCTTAGAAGCTAAGAAACCTGAAAACCTGAGTTTGGTCCCTGGAATACACAAATTGCTTAGGGAGATCTTCAAGCTGTCATTTAACCTCCACAAGCACAAGCATGCTGTGGTGTACACACACACACACACACACACACACACACACACACGGAGGGGGGATGGGGGGAACGGGGGAGTATTGTAAATTTTATGCAATTTACTGTGTATCTGTTTCTGACTTGTGCCTCATCTCCACGATTTCCACCATGAAGAGATCAATAGGGATACCTGGTCTTCTAATAGCCAGGACAGAATCCACCACAGCCTGAAAGAGAAGCATACAAGGGGCATATTACCCAGACTAAAAGAAACTTCTGGTCCAAGTGACCTATCACCAGACTAATCAGGGAAAGGGCTTCAAGCTTCAAAGTCAAAGGCATGGCCACCAAGTGCCACACTAGGCACACTTGTGCCTGTTCCACGTGGCAATGCCTCATGAATTTGGTTACTGTCAATTCCTTGTTCCTGATTTGGAGTTTGAGGAGAAACAGCAAAGCTGAGGAACAATAATATAATCAAATAATAACCACTGGATACAAAGACTGCCAGAACTGCCTAGGCAGTTTTGTCTTTACATTGCATATAGTTTGCCTTTAGAAGTAAATCAAATAAACATGAGAATCTTATATATCAGGTCAATCTTGCCTCATTAAAGCAGAAACCCTAAGCCGGGCGATGGTGGCGCACACCTTTAATCCCAGCACTCGGGAGGCAGAGGCAGGCGGATCTCTGTGAGTTCGAGACCAGCCTGGTCTACAGAGCTAGTTCCAGGACAGGCTCCAAAGCCACAGAGAAACCCTGTCTCAAAAAGCAAACAAACAAACAAACAAAAAAAGCAGAAACCCTAACTACAAGGCAACTGCCAAAACAGCCTGCTCACGTGTCACCTGCTATAATCAAATATGGACCTTTAGGTTTAGCTGAAGACACTGTCCAAGAGCTTCCACAGGAGATAAGCCACGGGAAGTGAACCTCTCCCAGCTTTCAAGTCACGTAAGCACTAGCGTGACACCTTGGGGAAATTAAAAATACAGTTGTGATCGATTGAATTTTAAAGGCTTGCCTTCTTCTTTGATATTTCTGAAAAGTCATGTGCAGTATTTGGTTATCTTGTAGAAAAAAAGAAGAGTATCACCAAATGTATGGCTATCCTTGCTAGACAACCGTTGGATCATATACCTCTGTTAACACGTCAGCCAGTTCAGCATGAACTTTCGTTCGCAGGGATGTTCTAGCCACATCTAAGAGGATTTCCCTCTTCATCTCCTTTTCTACTTTAATTTCATCCAGAACTTCAAGTGCTTTCGTCTTTGCAGCATCAAATCCTTCAGCTATGATTCTAGGGTGCAGGCCCTGGTGTAGCAACATAAATACACAATAAAGATGCAAAACAAAAGTTAGCTATGCTCTCTTAGTAACAAGCATGGTAAAATGTGACCCACAGCAATGGCACTAATGTAAGTATGTATTATTCATAAATTATTTCTAGGGCTTCATATCTGAAAAAATTCTTTTAAAATGTATATGAGTGTTTGCACGTATGTATATGTACCATGTGCATGCTTCTACACACAGAGGTCGGAAGATGGAGTTGGGCCCTCTGAAATTAGAGTCACGGATGATTTTGAGTTACCATGAAGGTTCTGGGAACCAAACCCAGGTCCTCAGCAAGAACAACAGGTGCTCTTAGCCACTGAGACATCACTTCAGTCCCTCAAACAATCTTGAGCCTACAGAGCAGTTGCCAGCACACACACACACACACACACACACACACACACACACACACAAAAGAATTCATTCATTTAGAGGGAGGATCTTGATGCATGCAAAGTTCAGTCTGGCTTCAAATTCACAATCTTTTTTAATTGATTTTATTGAACTAATTGAGCTATGCATTTTTCTCTGCTTCCCTTCCTTCCTCTCCCCTCTCCTTCAACCCTGTCCCATGGTCCCCTTGCTCCAAATTTACTCAGGACATCTTGTCTTTTTCTACCTCCCATGTAAATTAGATCCATGTATGTCTCTCTTAGGGGGCTTATTGTTGTCTAGGTTCTCTGGGATTGTGAATTGTAGGCTGATTTTCTTTGTTTTATGTCTAAAAGTCACTTATGAGTGAGTACATATGATATTTGTCTTTCTGGTTCTGGGTCACTCAACAGAATATTTTCTAGATCCATCCATTTGCCTACAAATTTTCAGATGTCATTATTTTTTTTTCTGCTGTGCAGGACTCCATTGTGTAAATGTACCACATTTTCCTTATCCATTCTTGGGTTGAGGGGCATTTAGGTTGTTTCCAGTTTCTGGCTATGACAAACAATGCTGACATGAACATAGTTGAGCACATGTCCTTGTGGTACAATTGAGCATCCTTTGGGTGTATACCCAAAAGTGGTTTTACTGGGTCTTGAGGAAGGTTGTTTCCTAATTTTCTGAGAAATCACCAAACTGATATCCAAAGGGGCTGTACAAGTTTACACTTCCACCAGCAATGCAGGAGTGTTCCCTTTACCCCAAAACCTCTCCAGAATAACCTGTCATCAGTGTTTTTTATCTTGGCCATCCTTACGGGTGTAAGATAGAATCTCAAGAGTTGTTTTGATTTGCATTTCTCTGATGACTAAGGATGTTGAGCATTTCCTTAAGTGTCTTTCAGTCACTTTAGATTCATCTGTTGAGAGTTCTCTGTTTAGGTCCATACCCCAATTTTTTTTATTGATTATTTGTTCTTTGATGATCAATTTCTTGAGTTCTTTGTATATTTTGGAGATCAGTCCTCTGTCTGATGTGGGGTTGGTGAAGATCTTTTCCCATTCTATAGGCTGATGTTTTGTCTTGTTGACCGTGTCCTTTGTTTTACAGAAGCTTTTCAGTTTCTGGAGGTCTCATTTATTAATTGTTTTTCTCAGTGTCCGTGTTACTGGGGTTATATTTAGGAAATGGTCTTCTGTGCCAATGCGTTCAAGTGTAATTCCCACTTTCTTTTCTATGAGGTTCAATGTGGCTGGCTTTATGTTGAGGTCTTTGATCCATTTGGACTTGAGTTTTGTGCATGGTGATAGGTATGGATCTATTTTCATGCCTCTACAGGCTGATATCCAGTTATGCCAGCACCATTTGTTAAATATGCTTTCTTTTTCCATTTGATATTTTTTTGCTTCTTTATCAAAAATCAGGTGTTCATAGATGTGTGGATTAATATCTGGGTCTTCAATTCAGTTCCATTGGTCCTCCTGTCTGTTTTTATGTCGTTACCAGACTGTTTTCAGTACTGTAGCTCTGTAGTAGAGTTTGAAGTCAGGGATTATGATGCCTCCAGAAGTTCCTTTATTGTACAGGATTGTTTTGGCTCTCCTGGATTTTTTGCTTTTCCATATGAAGTTGAGTACTGGTCTTTCGAGGCCTGTGAAGAATTTGCTAGGATTTTGATGGGTATTGCATTGAGTCTGTAGATTACTTTTGGTAAGATTGCCATTTTTTACTATGTTAATACTACTTATCCAAAAGCATGGAAGATCTTTCCATTTTCTGGTGTCTTCTTCAATTTCTTTCTTTAAAGATTTAAAGTTGTCATACAGGTCATCCACTTGTTTGGTTAGAGTTACTCCAAGATATTTTATGCTATTTGTGGCTATTGTGAAGGGTGATGTTTCTCTGATTTCTTTCTCAGTCCATTTCTCACCTGTGTAAAGGAGGGCTATTGATTTTTTTTTTTTAGTTAATCTTGTATCCTGCTACATTACTGAATGTGTTTATGAGTTGTAGAAGTTCCTTGGTAGAATTTTTGGGGTCCCTTATGTAAACTACCATATCATCAGCAAATCATGTGTTTGACTTCTTCTTCTCTGATTTGTATCCCCTTGATCTCCTTTTGGTATCATGTTGCTCTAGCTAGGACCTCAAGAACTACACTGAATAGATATGGAGAGAGTGGGCAACCTTGTCTTGTTCCTGATTTCAGTGGAAACAGTGGAAGGTTCTCTCCATTTAGTTTGATGTTGGCTGCTGGCTTTTGTATATTGCCTTTATTATGTTTAGGTATGTTCCTTGTATCCCTACTCTCTCCAGGACCTTTATCATGAAGGGATGTTATATTTTGTTGAAAGCTTTTTCAGCATCTAATGAGATGATCATGTGGTTTTTATTCTTCAGTTTGTTTATATGGTGGATTACATTGACAGATTTTTATATTTTGAACCATCCCTGCATCTCTGGGATGCAGCTGACTAGATCATGACAGACGATTTTTTTATGTGTTCTTGGATTAATTTGCCAGTATTTTATTGATTATTTTTGCATCAATGTTCATGAGTGAGATTGGTTTGTAATTTTTTTTTTCTTAGTAATGTCTTTATGTGGTTTGGGTTTCAGGGTAGCTTCAGACCCAAAATAATCACATAGAAACTATACTATTTAAATCACTGCTTGGCCCATTAGCTCTAGCTTCTTATTGGCTAACTCTTACATCTTAATTTAACCCATCTACATTTATCTGTGTATTGCCACATGGCAGTGGCTTACCGGATAAAGTTCCGGCATTTGTCTCCAGCAGGGCTACATGGCTTCTCCCTGACTCCACCCTTCTTTCTCCCAGCATTTAGTTTAGTTTTCTCCGCCTACCTCTATTCCCTGTGCAGGCCCAAGACAGTTTCTTTATTAATCAATGGTATTCACAGCATACAGAGGGGAATCCCACATCACTTGATTTTCTTGAAGAACCAACTCTTTGTCTCATTGATTCTTTGTACTGTTCTCTTTGTTTCTATTTTGTTGATTTCAGCTCTCAATTTAATTATTTCCTGCCATCTAATTCTCTG
Organism: Microtus ochrogaster; assembly: GCF_000317375.1. NCBI lineage: Eukaryota > Metazoa > Chordata > Mammalia > Rodentia > Cricetidae > Microtus > Microtus ochrogaster. The sequence continues at coordinate 16,304,377 of NC_022014.1, read as the reverse complement.
GGTGAGTTTGCTTCTTTTTGTTCTGGAGTTTTCAGATGTTCTGTTAATTCTCTAGTGTGGGATTTTTCCAGCTTCTTTATGTAGGCATTTAGTGCTATGAACTTTCCTCTTAACACTACTTTCATTGTGTCTCGTAAATTTGGATATGTTGTGTGGTCATTTTTATTGACTTTTAGGAAGTCTTTCATTTCTTCCTTTATTTCTTCCTTGACCCATTGATGCTTCAGGTGAGCATTGTTTAATTTCCATGTGTTTGTGGGCTTTCTAGAATTAGTGTTGCTGTTGAATTCTAATTTTAAGTCATGGTGATCTGATAAGATACACGGGATTATTCCAATTTTTTATATTTTGTTAAGAGCACTTGTTGCTCTTACAGATAACCTGGATTCAATTTTACAGAGCCCACGTGGTGGCCTACAATCATCCACAATTCCAGTTCCAAGGGATACAATGTACTCTTCTGAATTCAAAGGGCACCAGGCATGCATGTGATTGGCATACATACATGTAGGCAAAACATTCACATACATAAAATAAAAATAAATCTAAGATACTTTCAAGTATCAATTCCAGGCCAGCAAGATGGCTCAGAAGGTAAAGGTACTTGCCACCAAGAGGGACAACCTGAGTTTGCTCAGGGCCCACAAAGGGAAGGAAAGAACTAACTCTCACAGGTTGACCTCTGACCTCCACATATAAATAATAAGAGTAATTTTTTCAAGTAGCAATGCCGTGAACTATAAACGGCACTTCAGGAACTAACGGGATATGACAACTACACACAAGGCATTACCCTAGAGCTTCCTTTCTCTGGGAAAGACACTCTTATGACAAGTGGTGAAATTTGAAAGAAATCTGCAGACTGGATAATAGAATTCTCTGTAGCTGTTTGATGCTATGATTAATTTCCTGTTTATTATACATATACTATGACTATAAATGAGAATTCAGTGATTCTAAAAATTATGCTAAGTGCTGGGAGTACATGACTGTAACCCCAGAGCTTGGAAGACTGGAGCAAGGTGGTAAGTTAGAAGTCAGTCCCATCTACACAACAAGTTTGAGACCAGACTGAGCTACACAGTGAAACCTGTCTCAAAACAAAAACAAACAAACAGTGACAACAAAACAGAAGAAAAAAGTCACACTGAAAGTAGGACACATTGCAACTTACTCTCAAAAATTCAGAGAAGAAATAAGTAGCACTGACTTCCTCTGATTGTTTGACCTTCAAGATCCAACTTAGAAGGAAGCAGTATTACACCCAGAAGAGCTTAGGGACCAAAAGAACCTGGGTATTTGATGGTTGGTTGAACTTTTAAGTTTACCGGCCACAGACCCTACCTTATCCCTTACCGTTCTCTTGTGTGAGATGATGATTTCTGCATAGTTAAGACAGTTTTAGTTAAGTTTCCAGTATTTAAGCCCAATCATTCTAAATGAGATAAGTTGCAGGCACTGAATAGATAATGCCCAGTACTACATGGAACATAAAGAAGCCAGAATCTCCACTTTGACCAGGTTATGCTTTGCCAAGATAGTCTCTGAATAAGAGGGAGCACTCAAATAATTGTAGAAAAGACATCTCCAATGTTGAGGAAAGAGCATGACTGGGCAAAGGCACAGACACAGAAATATGAATGACGACTCCATAGGCCAGTGAAGAGATGAGCGCAGAGAGGTGGTTAATGAAGGAAGGATGGACTAGAAAAGTAAACACAGGCACAAGGTGAAAACCCTCCAGTAATTTTTCCCCAGTTAATTTTAAAGAAACATAATTTTGTTTCAACTTTAATGGTAACATTTTCTTTTGTAAGCATGATTCATGGGTACATGGGAAGTTTTCTTTTTTTTTAACCTTTCTATACATATTTAAATATTTACATTTCTTAAATATTTATTT
>NC_022014.1:16299924-16302374 GCF_000317375.1 Microtus ochrogaster | reverse complement strand
CTCATTATAGATGGTTGTGTGCCACTATGTGGTTGCTGGGAATTGAACTCAGGACCTTTGGAAGAGCAGGCAATGCTCTTAACCTCTGAGCCATCTCTCCAGCCCAAATATTTATATTTTTAAAAATACATAATTGCAATAAAAGTGTGAGAGCCCAGTTTTGGATCCATTCCATCTTGACTAAAGATCAGAGTTCAAACCTATTCTTGCTCTCAAGAATGAACAATAGGATGCTTGACCAAAGGTGTGGCTACTGAGAGCTTTGCTCCTAGAAGGCCAGACAGCAGGATGTTTGCCTTTGGGCATGATTACTAGGTGTTTTGAGATGTAAGGAGGTAATTATGCTTGCTTGTTCCTTGTATCGCGGGAGTCTTGTGCCCTCCCCTTTAGATTGGGGTATATAAGGACTGTGAGTGTTAAGCTCGGGGCTTTTCTACAGCATCACTGAAAGCCCTCCCAACTCTGCCTTCTGTCACTTGTCTATTTCTCTCTCCAATCCTCACTCCCCTTCTCAGGAACGCATGGACCAGGAAAACCTGAGTCCCAGCAAAAAGGACATTACTTTGTTGGAAAATAAAAATCGGTTTCCACTTATGACTACCAAAGATTATATTTTTTTAAATATTTATTTGTTATATATACAATATTCTGTCTGTGTGTATGTCTGCAGGCCAGAAGAGGGCACCAGACCTCATTCCAGATGGTTGTGAGCCACTATGTGGTTGCTGGGAATTGAACTCAGTACCTTTGGAAGAGCAGGCAATGCTCTTAACCACTGAGCCATCTCTCCAGCCCAAAGATTATATTTTTTAAAGTCCATTTTTTAAAAAGATTTATTTATTATGTATACAGTATTCTCAGTACTCTGCCTGCAGTCATGCCTGCAGGCCAGAAGAGGGCACCAGATCTCATTACAGATGGTTGTGAGCCACCATGTGGTTGCTGGGAATTGAACTGGGGACCTTTGGAAGAGCAGGCAGTGCTCTTAACGGCTGAGCCATCTCTCCAGCCCCCTAAGATTATCTTAATTACAATTAGTTCTTATTCTCTAAAATTAAACTTAAAAAACTTTCTTTGAAATAGTATGAAATTTTAATACCTCAGAAATGTAAAGATCGGCTTGCTTGAGCAGTTCCCCAATGATCAGGACATTGGAGGTGGTGCCATCTCCTGTGACTTGGTCCTGGGCTGCCGCTACTTTCGCTATGATGGAAGCTGTTGGGTGCTGAATTTGCTGGAAAAGGTAAACACTGATTTAAAAAGACAGGGACTATGATAAAGAAGGCCACTAAACCCAAGATAACCCAAGGGTCAATAGTAAAATTAAGAAACAAACTTCATGTTGCACATTTACAAGTTTTACATTATCAATATTTAGTAAATGTCAAATCCAAAATTTTAAAGTTGAGAATTAATGAGGTTTGAACATTTTATGAAAGTCTTTGCTTAAAAATGCAATGACATTTACAAGAAAAGATTAAGCCCTTCAATCTCAAAGATGAATACATATATGAAAATGGCAAAGGACTTTTTCTTTTTCCGTGATTACAAAGACTATAATGAAGTGCTCCAAAAAGATGCTATTAATTTGTAAGTATCCCTAAGCTATTAGACTCTATAAACATTTGAAAATAGTCAAATTTCATTCTGTTGATGTTTAGTCCAACAACCATATCTCAAGAATGTAGTTTTTAGCTGACAGCCTTATCTTAAAAATACAAATTGTGAGCCGGGCATGGTGGTAGAAGCTTTTAATCCTAGCACCCAGGAGGTAGAAGCAGATAGATATCTGTGAGAAAGGCCAGCCTGGTCTACAGAGTGAGTTTCAGGACAGCCAAAGATAGACAGAGAAACCCTGTCTTGGAAAAAAAAAAAGAATAAATACACACACACACACACACACACACACACACACAAATTGTGGAGGGAGGGTAAACTGTGGCTGGCATGTAAAATAAATAAAAAAAATAATAAAAAAATACAAAATTGTGGTGCCAGACGGTAGTGGTGCATACCTTTAATCCCAGCATTTGGGAGGCAGATGCATGTAGATCTCTGTGAATATGAGACCAGTCTGATCTATAGAGTTCCAGAACAGAAAGGGCTACATAGAGAGAAATCCTATCTCAAAAAAAAAAAAAAAAAAAGAAAAGAAAAGAAAGAAGAAACTGTGGAACTAGAGAGAGAGCTCAGCCATTAAGAGTATGTTCTGTTCTTCCCAAGAAGGGGAGTTTGGTTCCCACCACCCACAACAGGAAGCTTACACTTGCCTTAAGTCCAGCTCCAGGGACCCTTTTCTGGCCTCATCAGGCACCAGCATACATGTGGCATACACTCATACAGATAGACATTCATATGAGTAAAATTTAAAAATCAATAAATCTAGCCGGGCGATGGTGGCGCACGCCTTTAATCCCAGCACTCGGGAGGCAGAGGCAGGCGGATCTCTG
>NC_022014.1:16290116-16299824 GCF_000317375.1 Microtus ochrogaster | reverse complement strand
CAGAGCTAGTTCCAGGACAGGCTCCAAAGCCACAGAGAAACCCTGTCTCAAAAAACAAAAAAAAAAAAATCAATAAATCTTTAAAACTACAAACTGTAAGGCTGAAGCTACCCTTAGTGGTAAAGAGCACTTACCTAGCACATGAGAGGGCCCAATGCTCAATCCCTAGCATTGCAAATATTATTTTTAAAAAAATTTTCAAGACAAGGCTTCTCTGTGCAGTCCTGGCTGTCCTGGAACTCATTATATAGACCAGGATGGCCTCAAACTCAGAGATCCAACTGCCTCTACCTCCCAAGTGCTGGGATTAAAGGTGTGTACCACCAAGCCTGGCTAAAAAAAAAAATTTCTTTCCTTTTATGTGCACTGATGTTTTTCTTGGATGCATGCCTGTGTGAGAATGTTGGATCCCCTGGATCTAGAGGTACAGACAGTTGTGTGTTGCCACGTGGGTTCTGAGTATTGAAGCTGGGTCCTCTGGAAGGACAGCCAGTGCTCTTAACCACTGAGTCATCTCTCCAGCCCACAAAACTATCTTTAAATAAATAAAGTTGCATATGAGATACAAAGTGTACATTTCCCCTGCAATGTTGAACCTAGAATCTTGTACATGATAGGGAAGTGCTCTACCACTGAGCTGCATTCCCAGCCTGTGTGCCATGTTTTTAATTAAGGCTTATAAATTTTATTAAAGGAAGCAGCAGATGGGCATTGTATAGAATGCCTGAGTCCAACACTCAGGAGTCTGAGGCAGGATTGTGAGTTTGTGGCCAGTCATGGTTACACAGGCAGATCCTGTCTCAGAAAAGAAAACGAAGAGCATTAGCTCACCATCTCATGAAGCAGTACATTGCCGTCTTTTGTGAGTTTGATATCACCTGCCCCTGAAACAAGCCTGTTCAAAGAACAATGGTACTTATTAACTCCACAAGTCAAGACTCAAACAACATTCACTCCCAATTCTTGCCATCCACTGTTCTAAACACAGATGACTGGCTTGGAAACTCCACATTGAATGGGGTAATACTGTGGTAATGACTGCCACTTGCAGCCCCTAGAATTATTTCTCCCAGATGACCTTATAGTGATTTCATTCCAAGTGGAGCATTTATGGGCTTAGAGAGTAGTTGATGGGTCATAAACATTGCCTAATGAAAAGTATAAAACAATGCACAAATCTGCAAATTTCCTGTACGTTTTTATTTTGGTAAATGTCATAACTCAGTCACTGAATTTAGTTGCTTTCATCCTTGCATTTATTAGATGCACCGAGCTCTGCCAATTCCACAATTTAAAACACCTTTGAATCTTAGCCCCTTCTCTCCAATTTTATTATCATTTCTAGACTGCTTAGATAGCCATCTTGTCTCCAAATTTGAATCAACTCTTTGCACTATATTTTTCTAAAAGGCAATGTGACTTAGTTTCCTGATAGACAGCCCTTCAATGATTTTATGTCCTCCACCATCTTCAAGGTAAAATTCAAAGTAAGTTAACAATAACATACTTGGCCTTTCCCAAACTCTCTTGTTCCATCGCCCATCATTCCCACAGTAGGTCTTCCAGTCCCCTTAATGCATTATAATGTTTGTTTCTGAGGGATTTACACCACTGAGAGGCCTTTAGTCCTGTCACCAACTGCCCAACTCATTCTTCTACAACTCTGATCAGACATCACCTGTTATTTGAGAGGTTTTTCCTTCAGCCATTAGTAATTGGACCCCTTTCCTCTGTAAAATCGTTTGCATCTATATATAATTGACCCACCTGTCACTACCATGTCCTTGAGGTGCTATCTCAAGAGCTGCAGAGATGGCTCAGCAGTTAAAAGCACTTACTGTTCTCACAAAGGATCTGATCTTGGTTTCCAGCACCCATATCAGATGGTTCACTCAAGTTCGGGGGATCTGACACCCTCTGACCTCTGGGGGCATCTGCACACACCTCTTGCACATAAATTCAGATAGGTGCACACATAAAATAAATCAAACTTTTTTTTAGAAATGAATAGAAACTCTCTCATTTGTTTTCCCAGCATCTGATGTTAAGTGGCCTTGTTTACTATTAATGTCAGTTTGCTCATTCCTCTCGGGGTGCCACTTTGCTAAGAGACCTTTTCCTCTCCCCACTCTCTTTTCTCCCTGTGTAAAACAATGGTGCTAAATAAATGTATGTCCAAATGGATGGATAAATATAAAGAACTCTAGGTACAGAGAGTTGCAGGAGCTTGACTACTAAGTACTAACAGATGATGAAACTTGAGTTTGAACCTAAGCCTGCCTAGCTCCAAAGCCAGTGGTACACCACACTGCCAAGTCACAACAATCCGGTCTATGGTGGGCTGCAGTCCAACGTTTGCTGAGCGCGCGCACAAGGTTAAACACATTCCCAAAAGGAGAATGGTGAAGGAAGCTCCAGAAGCGTTCAGGGCTTAATGTTTACAGGGAGCCACGGTACGAATAGCTGTTTATGAACTCTAGTGAAAAGGGGAGGGGTGCCACAGCTACTGGTGGGGCCTTTTCTTTTGGGCGAACAGGCTGAAGATCTGAGAGCAGAATGTGAGAGGGAGGAAAACTGCAGCTTTGTTCGCAGGTCTTCACTGAACATCATCGGCCCCAGAGGGCGCCGCGACAACCCACACACACCCTAGCGGCATCTCACATTTTTAGCGCGCCCTTAGGACCCAAGCTCGGCCGCAGCACATCCTGCAGCCCTCGGGCGGCACAGACATTCACAGCCAAAGCCGCCTGGCTGCGCGTCACCTCAGCCCCAGGGTTGGCGAGTTTGATCGCTGCCATGGTTCAACGGTCCAGCCCCCAACCTGCAGACTCGGAACCCTGGCGCCACGCCCACCCTCCTGAGCTTCGGCCAATCGGCCCCATAACAGGAAGTGACGCTATCACGCCTCGCCGGTTCAGAAGCCAGAACCGCCTGACTCTCTGACGCAAACATGGCGTCCTCCGCCTCCGCTGGGACTCCGGCGGGGAAACGGGTGGTGAATCAGGAAGAACTGAGGCGGTTGATGAAGGAGAAGCAGCGCCTGAGCACCAACCGGAAGAGGATAGAATCCCCCTTCGCCAAGTACAACCGTCTGGGGCAGTTGAGCTGCGCGCTTTGTAACACTCCGGTCAAGAGCGAGCTCCTGTGGCAGACCCATGTTCTGGGAAAGCAGCACCGGGAGAGAGTAGCCGAGCTGAAAGGCGCCAAGGGAGCAACCCAAGGCCCGTCGGCCAGCGCAGCGCCTCAGCCCATCAAGAGGAGAGCGACGGATGTGGAGAGCCAAGACACCAAGAGAGCCAAGGCCTCCGTGGGACCTCAGGTACAGCCCTCCACCTCGGCCTCGTCTGCCAACTTGCAGGAGGCCGCTAGGGCAACCTCCAGTAAACCTTCTGGACTCGGTTTACTCCCTGATTATGAAGATGAGGAAGAGGAGGAGGAAGAAGAGGGGCGTGGAGAAGGAAGGAGGGACAGCAGCAAGCATTTTACAGATGCACAGGGCAAAGACAAAGAACACTCGCTTGTTCCTCCGAGGGAGACAACAAGCAATGTGCTGCCAAACGATCCCTTTAATACAAACCCTCCCAAGGCCCCCTTAGTTCCTCATTCAGGTTCCATTGAGAAAGCAGAAATACACGAAAAAGTGGTGGAAAGGAGAGAGAACACCGCCGAAGCATTACCAGAAGGGTTCTTCGACGACCCTGAGGTAGACGCAAAGGTCCGGAAGGTTGATGCCCCAAAGGATCAGATGGACAAAGAGTGGGACGAGTTTCAAAAGGCCATGAGGCAAGTCAACACTATTTCCGAAGCTATAGTTGCTGAAGAGGATGAGGAGGGACGGTTGGACCGGCAGATTGGAGAGATTGATGAGCAGATAGAGTGCTACCGTCGAGTGGAAAAGCTGCGGAATCGCCAGGATGAGATAAAAAACAAACTTAAAGAGGTTCTGACCATAAAAGAATTGCAGAAAAAGGAAGAAGAGAATGTGGACAGTGATGACGAGGGAGAATTACAGGATTTGCTGTCTCAGGATTGGCGGGTGAAAGGGGCTTTGCTGTAAGGTTTTGAAGATCCAGGTTGTCCATCATTCTCGGCTGCCCCGTAAAAAAGTGCTGTGTCCTAGTACTTGGGTTACTCGGTCCTTGGGTACCCTGAGTTGTTGAGAGAAAATAAGCCACTGAGCAGTAATACTTTGGGGAAGGTACTGCGGTGCTATTTATTATAAAATATTCGAGGTAAAACAGTTTGTGACATTTTTGAAATTATAACCGCAAATCGCCAACTTTTTCGCGTTTACAAGCATAATGTTGATTTTTCAGTTGTAAAATCTTAAATTGTAAATACTGTACGTAGCAAAGTATATATTTACATAAAGTCACTGTTTGAAACTTAGAAATCAGACAAAAAAGACATACGTTTATATGACCTCGATGTACATATATATTTTTGAGCCTTAAACTCCCAAGGGTTGGGACTTTGGGGAGGTTATTTTTAAAAGGCTACTCATAAACATATATATTTTTCTTAAATCGGTGAATGAGTATTTTGTTTTCAAAAACATTCTTAGTGAGATCACTGAGAACATGTCAGAAATGCCCAGCCTCCTTAAGCCAACATTTCTCTTGATAAGACCAATGATTGTGAAGTGTAGGTCTGTATCACCTGTGAAACTTCTGATTATGTGTAGACCTATGAAGCTTTAGTGTGAACCTTAGCCTTAGGTTCCATAAATGGGGTTCAGATGACAGTATTCTCGAATGTTCCCAGGTTATTCTAATATATTCCCAGGTTGGAGAGCAGCTGCCCTGTGTCCAAATCTGTTTCTCTATTTTCTCAGAATTTGTTTTCCTCCAACATGGTCTGTAAATTTGCTGTACTCCCTGCCCCTGTAGGCACCCTGTGCAAGGCCATGGGAACGCTAGGTTTGTACCTTTTATTTCTACCCCATTGAGTCTGAAGCTTGATTTTTGTTGTAAATTAGGCTTGTGTTTACAGGTTCTTTCAATTGTAGGAAGATGTTTATGTTGCTTAGGAAAGCAGTGACAGTTGCCTTACACTAGCTGTTGATAGTTTAAAGTACTCCTCACTTTGGAGGGCGAGATGTTCAAAAGGAAAATAAGTAGCAGTGTTTAATATACAGCGTGTTCAAATTTAATAATAGCTAAGACATACTGTTCTAAGTATAAGCCAGACGGGACCCCAAGTACTTTACATATAGTAACCCATTCTAGTTCCGACTCTATAGGGGGAAGCACCAAGGAAAAGGGTCTGGAAAGCCTTGAGAACTGGCTGTGGTGACTCACACCCGATACCCTCAGCTTTCGGGAAGCTGCAGGAGGAGATGGCTGAAGTTTGGGAACAGCCGGACTACATGACTAAAGTGAAAAAAAAAAAGCCTTTAATTCTAAAGAATTGCTCCTACAGGCAATGTAAAAATAAATGGAGGATTTTGGTTTTGGTTTTAAACAGAAGAATTCTGTGGTGATTGGATGTACTCCAGTTGTATATGGTACAGAAGGACACAGGACAAGGGACTGGGAGATTATGTGGAAACTACTTCAAAAGTAAAGTGACTGAGACTGGTTAGTTACGGACCATGTGGGGGAAAGTAACAGAATTTCTCAGGAAAAGCTAACATTTCAGTGATTACAAGTAGAAGAAAATAAATGTAGAAGGAATAAGGATAGGATGCCAAAGGATGTTCTAGATATGGCTATCAGGAAGACTGTCTGGCGTGGTATGTGCCACACATCATTAGTAATCATGCTGCCTGTGACACCAAGTCTGAATTCTTATCTGCCTACTGATTAGCAATAGCCATTTCAGTTTGATAGGCACAAGGGGTGAACCTGACCCAGTTTTCAGTTCTTTCAGCATGCAGGAAAGTAAAGGTGGCTTGAAAGGTGAGTGATGATCTGTAGGAGCACCTTCATTAGACATACGAAGCTGGGCGTGGTGGGTCATATCTGTAATTCTAGCACTAGGAAGGGCTGAGGCGGGAGGATTCCTGTCATTTTGAGGCCATATATTTGACAGTAAGATGATATCGCAGAAATCAAAAGTGCAAAAATATAAACTATTAAATCTAGTGGCCATTTTTAAGAGAAACAGGTGAAGTTAGTTTCAGTGTTTTATTTACCCTATCTCTAAAATGTTCAATTTCAGTACGTGATATTTAAAGACTACTGAATACTTTTGCATACATTGTGAAATCTTGAGTGTATCTAACAACATACACATTTTAAGGCCCAGTGGCCATTGGTGACTAAAGACTTCCTTAAAGGACAGCACAGATCTAAAAGTTATGTAAGTGAATAAAAGAAAACATGCTGAGGAAGTAGGAGCAAAAGGTTCATTTTTGGCATCAGTGGAGATTAAAATGTGAGAAGATAGGGTGCGTGTCTCTGTGTGGAGGCCACCAACATAGGTACTGGGTAACAAACTCAGGTCCTTTAGAAGAGCAGCCAGTGTCCTTTGGAAGAGCATCAAGTGCTCACAACCCACTTAGCAATCCAGCCCCCTGTTAACATTTTATTCTTAAATGTTTGATTATTTTAAAAGGCATAAGGAATGTAATGTGTTAATGCACATGAACTACCACCACCTTTTTGTTTTGTATTTTAGAGACTAGGTTTCTCTGTGTTGCAGTCCTAGCTGTTCTGGAACTAGCTATTGTAGACCAGGCTGGCCTTGAACTCACAGAGATCCACATGCCACTGCCTCCCTAGTGCTGGAATTAAAGGCATGTGCCACCACTGCCAGGCTAACTACCACTAACTTTTAAGAGGGCCAAGAACATCAAAATCTAATCTCTGGTCCTTTTTTTTTTTTTTTTTTTTTTTTTTTCGAGACAGGGTTTTTCTGTAGCTTTGGAGCCTGTCCTGGAACTCCCTTGGTAGACCAGGCTGGCCTCGAACTCACAGAGATCCGCCTGCCTCTGCCTCCCGAGTGCTGGGATTACAGGCGTGCGCCACCACCGCCCGGCCTTCTCTGGTCCTTAAGAACAGGAGGGAAGGACCCCAGTCATAACCAGTGGTCAGTGAGTCCTTGTCGAATGTGAGACCAAAGGAGCAGCTCCATCAACTGCAAAGATCCTTACATTCTCCGAGCTGAGTCAGAGGTCTGTTGTTTAACTGTGCTGTTCCCTGATAGAATTAATCCCAAGAATTCCTTCTAGTCCTATCTCTTTTTAGAGTGGTCCCTAACTCAACCACCATCATAATAAGAATTATTGTAATGGGCCAGGTGGTGGTGGTGCATGCCTTTAATCCCAGCACTTGGGAGGCAGAGGCAGGTGCCAGCATGGTCTACAGAGTGAGTTCCAGGACAGCTAGAGCTGTTACACAGAGAAACTGTCTTGGAAACAAAGGATAAAAAGTTATCTTCTCAAAAAAAAAAAAAGTATCTTCTCCATTTCATTTAAAACAGTCCCCCCCCCCAATTTGAAAGAAAAAATGCTAATCCAACTGGCCTTCAAATATACATTTGTCTGCCTTACAGTTAGGAAATGCTTTCTCATGTATTTCACTTATGATGGAAGTAATTCTGCTTTTCTGGTGCTTGCAGGGGGAAAAAATATAAAATTTAGACCTAAAACCTTTAATAGTTAACAAGCACCAAATTAATATAGACTAATAAAGCAAAGCAGTTGGCAGCAGAAAGCCCAGCTCAGGCAGGCTCCCTTTCCACTTTATTATTTATTTTGCAGTTCTGGAATTTAAAGCCAGGGCCTTAGGCATGCTAGGCAAGGGTTCCATCACAGAGCTGTATCCAACCTGCTCCACCTCTAAGTGTTAATGATCTTAGCCAAGTCACCGCTCTAAGCTTCAGTTTGCTCAAAATATCAGATGGAAACACATAGTCCTCATGGGGATGCAGTGAGAGTCTATAGGCTCATTCTAATACAGAATAAAAAAATCTTAAGGAAAAAAATACATTTTCTTGCCATGATACACACCAAGAAAAAAAACACAAAATAAAAAGAAAAATACATCTATCAGAGAAGTAGCAATTGGCTAGCAACTTGGCAGATATGCCGAAGATTGAGTTTATCAGCGGGCACCATGGTTGGATGGACATTAGTATTTTTAAATACTAAATGTCTGTGTGGTGCTGGGAATAAGTTTAGGCTTCAACAGTAACAAAAGCCATGATTCATGGAATTAACTTACTTACTGACTTGACAGTGTCTGCCTTGGGTTTTCTACATATATGTCCACCATCAACCCATCTCATCCATTCGTGTGTGTGGGTTTGAACATCGTCACATTTACCGAAGGCTCCAAGTTTATACCAACAGCCAGGGCAGAGCTAAGAGCACTACAGAGATGCTGCCAAAGCCCCATCACACTACCAGTAAATGCCACTGTTGGTTAAGTCCTTGAGTGTTGGCTTTCCATTTGTACGTTTTCTGCCTCTTCTAGCCTATGTACCTGCCTAATACTGCATTTGAATAGTAACTGTTCCAAATTTAGTGCATCTGAAATAGCTTTCCTTCTTTCTAAAATTTCTCCTTCACCTCTGTGAATTGGAGTTACCAACCTCTCCTGGAGCTTTAGGCAGCCCCTGGGAGTGATCCAGACACTTCCCTCACCTTCCGAATCGAGGTCCTGTTCTACCTCTAATGTATGCCAGAATCCCTTCTGCTGTCTGCCTTGCTTCTAGCCATTAATGTCTCTTAGTCCCTGTTGCTGCTCCCCGCTGCCCAGCCAGAGTATAGTAATCCTTTTAAAATGTTCAGTTGTCACTCAAAGCCCTTCATTATGTTTCCATGACATTGAGAAATAAAAGGCCAAGACCTTATTAGGCCTACATAGCCTTAAGGGGTAGTTAAATATTCCTTACAAACTGACTCAATGAGCCCCACTGAGGACAGAAGGGGACAGGAAAACATAATTGTCCTACACTGAAAGCAGTAATATAATAAAATGTCAGTTCAGCATATTGAATATGTGTGTTAAAAGGTGTGAGTGACTGGGACAAGGGGTGAGAAAAGAAATTTAAAATGTGCACTAGCAAAACACAGCCTGCTACTACACAGAGAGGAACAAGGGAGACTCCCAAATTTTTCCAATTCTTTCTAGAAGTTTCCTGTGTGTTTGTGAGCAACGTTTTCAGTTTGTTAATGCCTGAGGTGATGATTTGGGAGTCCAGCCAGAGGTCTCCTCCACATCTCTCCATAAAGTCACGCCAATCTTCTGACAGACTTATTTCTTAACGCCATATTTAGCTATATTGATAACCAATGAAAGAGCCCTGGCTTTCAATAAAATAAATTTTAAAAAATGTGAACTAGCTTTGAGGAAGGAGAGAAAAGTAGACCAAGACAGATATGCAAAGTACACAGACATCTCAGGAGACAGTAGCTTCAGGTACATGGAAAGAAGTGAGAGGCAGGACAGGATGTCTGTAGGGTTAGACGCAACCTTATATGCTTCACCTAAATTTAGTGTTTAGACTCATATTCAGGAGTCTGGGGAAGACAAGAAACAGTCTATGTACCTGAGACCCCAGGCTTCTTTGCTGTGTCCCAGAACCCCCAGCCCTCTGCCATGCACTGAACCCCCAGCCCTCTACCATGCACTGAACCCCCAGCCCTCTACCATGCACTGAACCCCCAGCCCTCTGCCATGCACTGAACCCCCAGCCCTCTGTCATGCGCTGAACCCCCAGCCCTCTGCCATGCACTGAACCCCCAGCCCTCTGCCATGC